>NC_133661.1:74758323-75058323 GCF_037893015.1 Macrotis lagotis | reverse complement strand
AAAGAAAAAAAAAGAAAGTTTAATTTTTTGGCGAAGCTGTAAAATAATACAACTATTTTGGAAAGCAATTTGAAATTATGCAAATATAGTGACTAAAAAGTCCATATCTCTGATCTAAAGTTTCCATTACTAGACATATCTGAAGGAAGCCATTGATAAAAAGAAAGTTTCCATATACACCAAGATATTTGTAGCAACACTTTTGGAAATAGCAAAGAATTGGAAACAAAGTATATTATAAAAAGGGAATGAAAAGAAAGTATAAAAATCAAGTATGATTTAAATGAAAAGATATGAAGGAACACCTTTAACAAATACTTTTGTAACTTGGGAGGTTCACAGATGTTACACATTTTATATGTTCTCAGATTTTTTGAATGTATTGATCAGCTGTGCTAATATTTTTTCCTCTTTCTTTTTTCTTTTAAAATAGTTTAAAAAATTTTTTAAATGCTTTAAAATTTGACTTTAAAATTTTTTTAAATGAAATGACTCTTTGGGAAGGAGATGAAGAGGGATACTGGGGATCAACTGTAATTATGTAAAAAACAGAAGACTTATTTTTTAAAATGTTACAGAGACAGGTTTCAGGGAGAGAAAAAAATTGTAATAGTTAAGAGGTATTCCATGGTATGGACCACTTTGGACAATAGATACCCTAACAGTAAAGGCAAGATAACTACTTGTCAGGACTATTAGAAGTAAAAGTTGGACAAGATGGCATCTGGGTTTCCTTCCAGCTTTCATTTTACGTATCAGAAAAACTATATAAATATTCTAGTTATAGCAGTAGTAATAAACCCTTGTGAAAAAGTCATTTTTTCATACCTGACCCAGAACTCACACCATACATGAGGAAATTTCAGTATGGTAGCTAATTCTAATTAGAAAACTCAATCCAACTTCTCCTGATAAGCAAGAACTCAGGTACCAAGAAATAGATGACTTAAATAGACTCTCAGAAATCTGAAAAAATAATCTTCTACTATACCCTGGTGAACTATTTATCCTAAGACTTGGGTCTATTATTTATTCAAAATATCTCTCTTCCTAGAGATGGAAAATTTGTGTTTCCTTTTTTTGAATGTTACAGATCCACTTTTTTTTTTAACTCATCCTAGTTTAGTCATGGAACATATATTTCACAGTTTTCACATTGAATGAAATATTTAGTTTCAGTTCTAGGGTAAACCCTATTTATACCTTCTATCATTTTTGCTTGTGTCCATTACAAGTAAAAGATAGTTCTATTCTGATCTTACCTTTTACCTCTTAAACCTAGTTTTGAGGGCTTTTCATGAAAAGAAAGTTCATTTTCTTCCAAGAGCTCAAAACACAGTTCATCACATACCACAGAATGCACTTTAAATCCTGAATTGCAAAAGTGGGGTTATATTTGCTATGAAGATAACCTATTTACATACACACACACACACACACACACACACACACACACACACACACAAACACATATATATATATCACTCATAAACAAATAAATTCCTATCTAGAATATTTCTTCCCTAGTCATAAGACTGTTAGAGAAACAGACTCTTTTCTCTTCAAAGGTCAAAGACCTTGTCTCTCTTAGATAGTATAGGATCCTTAAACATGTGCATGAAAGGAGTTGTTAAAATTATTGATTTTATTAAAATAAATCTCCTTTAAATCATCATTTTGTTACCCCCCCCCCCCCAGAAATCCATCTTGATTTCCCTTTTGGTAGATGTTTTCCCTAAGATAAATAAAATTATTATCAGCACAAGAGACAGCATAGTACGTTGCATATCAATTTGACATAAAAGCCAGTAAATCATGAGTTCAAGTCTTGCCTCTGACAAATATTGGCATGTGACCCTGGGAAATTTCCTCAAGTTAAGAGTTTCTTATACCTATGAAATAATAGGCCTTGGGCAAGTCAGTTAACTCCATTTGCCTTGCAAAGACCTAAAAAGAAAAAAACAAACAAAAAAGAAATAATAGCTCTCATACTGTAATCAATCAAGGCAAATGATATTGTGACAGTTCCATAAACCCTTTATAACCACAAAACATATAGAACATCTGGTCTGGTCCTCACACCTCTCAGAGATGTGGCAGGGGAAGCAATAGTAATAGCTAACTGCGAGAGCCACCACCCCATATATCTTATCAGCTCTATTTTTGCAGATAGTGAAACTGAGGCTTAGAGTAGCAGAACAAGCATTGAACCCCAGGTATTCTGATCATAGATAAGATGCTACTCTGTAAGCTAACCTACGCTGAAACTAATTACTGGGGATGGAAATGAGACAGAAAGGAAAAAGCTGAATAAAAATAACTTGGAGATAAAGTATGTACACATATACACATAAGTATATATATATATATATATATATATATATATATATATATATATATGTGTGTGTGTGTGTGTGTTTGTGTGTGTGTGTGTATCCAATGCTCATTAAAAGAAACACAATCTTGCAAATAAATTTTATTTTTAAAAATATTTTTATTTATTTCATCAAATATTTCCCAATTACATTTAAAAATAATATGACATTTAGTTTAAAATATTTTTGAATTTCAATTTCTCTCCCTCTCTTTTGCTCCTACCTAACCCTTTGAAATGACAAGCAATATATTGATTATAAATGTAATAAGTAAAACATTTTCATAATAGCTATGTTGCCAAAGAAAGCATACACTCATAAAACCAAGAAAAATAGAGAAAGGGGAAAAAGTATGCTTCAATCTGCACTCAGAAAATTAATTTAAAAAAATAAATCAGCTTATGTTCCATAGTGGCGGTAACAGACTTAAGGGAGGGAAATGACTAGCCCAAGGTCACCTAGATTTTGCTGGCTCTATCACTAGGTATTATGAGACAAAGATTGAATGGTCAAGTGTCTGGGATGGGGTTGTACTTTCTTATGCTCATTATAAGGAAAGGACAGGCCTTCCATTCTTTTCCCATTTAAACATACTTCCTTGGATTTTTAACGAAGAGGCCCATCACTTGCTTTGGAATGTTTAAGTCACAGTTCATTGAAGTCCAAATGTATCCTACAGGATGTACTTTAAACCATGTATTGTAAAACTGGGAATTATATTTGCTGTGAAGATAATTCACTTGTAAATAAATCACCCTGTTTAGTATCTCATGTGCTATAAAGCATTAATTATCTAAAGTATTTCATGTTGTTGAACTGTGTTCAACTCTCTGTGATCCCATTTGGGATATTCTTGGCAAAGACAGTAGAGTGATTTGCTGATTCCTTCTCCCCCTCATTTTAAAGATGGGGAAACTCCGGCAAATATGGTTGAGTGATTTGCTTATAGTGTGTAACTAAAGTAAAATTTGAACTCAGGTTTCCTGACTCCAGGTCTGGTACTCTATCCATTGAGTCACCATACTTGTTTAAAAAAGCTATAAAAGGGGTGGCTAGGTGGCGTAGTGGATAAAGCTCCCGCCCTGGAGTCAGGAGTACCTGAGTTTAAATCTGACCTCAGACACTTAATAATTACCTAGCTGTGTGGCCTTGGGTAAGCCACTTAACCCAGTTTGCCTTGCAAAAACCTAAAAATAAATAAATAAATAAAGTTTTAAAAAAAATAAAAAAGCTATAAGAGGGGCGGCTAGATAGTGCAATGGGTAGAGTACTGGCCCTGGAGTCAGGAGTACCTGAGTTCAAATCCAGCCTCAGACACTTAATAATTACCTAGCTGTGTGGCCTTGGGCAAGCCACTTAACCCCATTTGCCTTGCAAAAAACCTTAAAAAAAAAAAAGAAATGTGAAAAGACTTGTATGTAGAAAGGTAGAGTGAAGAAAGAAGAACCAGAAGTCTAATAGACATGATTGCTATAATAATGTAAATTAACATTGCATATCAGTAAAACTCAGGCTAAATATGATAGAAAATGTGATTACCAAATTATTAAGGTCAAAGCACACAACAGAAAGAATTCTTTATGTTAATAAATGGCAAAATATGGAAGGGGAAAGTGGCAGGTGCTATCAAAACCCAACCATTCTTTGAGAATTTCCGAGAATGTATTTTGTAAGGGATTCAGTTTAGACTGGTTGGAATGTTTCTGCTGTGTCAAAACCAAATGTAGCAATAATTTTTTTAAAAGAAGATATTTGAAGACAGCTAAAAATATATTTGAACTGTGTTACTACTACATGTTTCAAAACATGTTTCTAAACCAAAAAGATCTGAAGCTGATAAAATTGTTACTAATAATTAACTATTACAAGCTATCTAGGGCTCTAGTTATATCTTTGAACATTGAACTTTGAGTATTTTCAGTAGTTTATTAATGTGATGGGGAGGTACTTGAAAAGTCATTAGCTTGACAAGTATTGAGAGAAGAAATGAGAGCAATTTCTTGTTGTCTCATTGATTGTCAGTGGGACGGAATGTTGGAAGTTATAGCATATTTAAAATTGATTGCTTACCATTTAATTTTATAAAGTCAATTTTATAATGTCTACATTTCCCAATGTAACCCTCTTCCTCCTCCTCCCAGAAAAACCATCCTATGTAACAAAAAATTAAAAAGAAACAATTCAGTCAAACTAAGTAACACATATTAAAAAAAAAGTCTGATATTGTAGTGTTCTATTCTCATAGTCTCTGACCTCTGCCCAGAAAGGAAGGAGAAAACTTTGTATCTTTTGGGTCAAAATTGGGTTATAATATCACAGAATGTAATTTTAGTTGTTTCACTCTTTTCTTTCCATATACAAAAAAGTGCCCTTTTAAGCTTTAATAGCTATTAAACAGTTCTTGCTAATGATTTAATAATACTTATCATAAATAGATAATAAAAATAATGTGTATGTTAGAATATTATATAACATATATTATCAATTATCAATTATTATTAAATAGATATTTAAACTTTTAAAGCTACATTGACTCTTGAGACTATGTGTGTGTATGTGTATTAGAATGTAAACTACTTAAAAGTAGAGATTGTTTTATTCTTTTTCTTTGCATCTTCACGAACTATTCAGTCAATAAACATTGTTCAGTTCCTACCTTGTGCCACGAACTATGTTAAACAGCAAAGATACAAAAAGAAGAGAAGGAAAAGACAATTACTGACTGCAAGGGGCTTATAACCTGATGGGGGGAGACATCAGGCAAACAAATAAAAGACACTGCAATTAAGGGGAGTTAGGAAAGATTCCCTTTAAAAGATGGGGTTTTAGTTAGTATGTAAAGGAAGCCAGAGAGGTCAATAGGCAGAGTGAAGAAAGGAGAGCATTACATGCATGGAGGACAACCATAGAAAATTCTCAAAGCGAAAGATGGAGTCTTTTGTTCATGGAACAACCTGGAAGTCACTAGATCCAAGAGTAGGTTGTAGGGAGTAAGACCAAGGGAGAGTTATGAAGATCTTTGAATGTTAATCAGAGGATTTTGTATTTGATCCTGGAGGCAATAGGGAGCCACTGGAGTTTATTGAAAAGGGAAGCAACTTGGTTAGACTTGTGCTTTAGGAAAATTACAGTTTGGTGGCTGAATCACTGGCTGGCAGCCTCAAGAATAGTGCTTAGCAGATAGTAGGTTTTTAATAAATGCTTGTTGGTTGATTGAATTATGGTTTGTCATTCAGTATATTAGTGCTCCTTTTTAGCTTTGCATCATTGACAAATAAACTATATCTTTATGTCTTCATCCACATTATTGGTAAAATATTGACTCAAGTATAGAGCTGTGAATCAATCCAATAAAGACATTCTTCTAGGGCTAGATGGATTGATCTATATTTTTTAAAGAATAGTTATTTAACAAGTTACACATTCAATTCAATGTACTGTCTTCCAAGCTTCTTTTTAAATTGATATTTTGTCTTTATTTTACCTTAATTTCTGAATAAATTTCTTCCCTTTCTTAATTTAGAGAAGATTAAAATTAAAAATCTTAATAAGATTAAATGAGAGAGAAAAAAACAGAAAGCAAGTCCTCAGGGTTGACCAACACATCAAATAAATCTGATGGAATTTGAACCCAGATTCTAAGCAATATCTCTGCTCCATTCATTGGGGTTACTACTAAAAAAGCTGAATGAAGGTATGTTTTCTCATCTCTTTTTCAGAATCAGCCTTGGTAATTATAATTACCTAGTGTCCAATTTCTTTTGTTGTTGCTGTTGTTCTTTCTCTTTCCATTGTTTATTCAATCTGCCTTCTCTATCTTGTCCACAAAGATAGAAGCATCTTGTTAATCCTATTGTCCTGCCAAAAAAAATTGTTTATCTGGCATGACTTGTCTTTCTGCTAGCCTGTGCTGACTCATGGTGAGCATTATTTCCTGTTCTAAGAGCTTTGAAAGCATTTTTAAATTATAAATATTTTATTTGCTTTTCCAACTACCTACAAGGGTAGTTTTTACCAATCATTGGGTTTTTTGGCAAAGTTTTGAGTTTTAAAATTTTTCTCCCTCCCTCCCTTTCCTTTCTCCTCAGCCCTGACAGAAAGCAATTCAATACAGGCTCTACATTTGTAACCATGCTAAACATAGGTCAATATTGAATGTGCTGTGAGAAAAGAATCAGATCCAAAAGGAAGGAAAAAAAATTAGAGAAAACAAAATGGTAATACATGGAACAACTTAAAAAAAAATTTTTTTTTTAGGTTTTTGCAAGGCTTGCCCAAGGCCACACAGCTAGGTAATTATTAAGTATCTGAGACCAGATTTGAACTCAGGTCCTCCTGACTCCAGGGCCGGTGCTCTATCCACTGCACCACCTAGCCGCCAACCCTCATGATTTCTTATAAAGCAATAGTGTTCCATCATATACATATAATTTGTTCAGCCATTCCCCAATTGATGGGCATTCTCTCAATTTCCAATTCTTTGCCACTCCAAAAAAAATGCTATGGATATTTTTGTGCATATGGAAGTTTTATCCCTTTTCTTGATTTCTTCAGAATACAGACCCAGTAGTGGCATTGCTAGATTAAAGGGGTGCACATTTTTATTACCTTATAAGCATAATTCCAAATTGCTCTCCAGAAAGGTTTGATCAGTTCACAACTCCACCAATAATTAATTAGTGTCCCAGATTTCCCACATTCCCTCCACATTGATCATTATTCTTTCTGGTCTCATTGCCCAATCTGAAAGGTGTTAAGATGGTACCTCAGTTGCTTTAATTTGCATATCTTTAATCAATAATGATTTAAACCAGTTTTTCATATGAAAATAGCTCTGATTTCTTTGTCTGAGAATTGACTTTCCACATCCTTTGACTATTTATCAATTGGGAATGACTTGGTTTTTTTTTAATTTGACTCAATTCTCTATATATTTTAGAAATGCATCCTTGGTCAGAAACACTATTTGTAAAAATTGTTTCCCAATTAACTACATTCCTTTTAATCTTGATTGTGTAAAAACTTTCTAATTTGAAGTAATCAAAATTATTCAGTTTGTTTTTTTTATAATATTCTCCATCTCTTCTTTGGTCATAAACTGCTTGGAAAGCATTTCTTTAGAAATTCATTAGAGTGTTTTTTTTTCCTGTTTTGATTTGATTCTTCTTTCACAATATGATTAATATGAATCTATGTTTAGCATGGTTATATATGAATGTTAGATTGCTTTCTTTCAGAGGGAGGGGGAAGAGATGGAAGGGAAAGAGAAAACTGTGAAACTCAAAACCTTCCAAAAAAAAAATGATTGTTGAAAACTACCATTGCATATAGTTGGAAAAATAAATAAATAAAATAGAAAAATAGAAAGAAATTCATTAAAAGATTTTGGTGTGGATTAATGTACAATTAATAAGTATTGACTTTTGTTGTAATAAATCTGCTTTAAAAAAAAAGAGAAATGGGGTGGCTAGGTGGCACAGTGGATAAAGCAACAGCCCTGAAGTCAAGAGTACCTGAATTCAAATCCGGTCTCAGACACTTAATAATTACCTAGCTGTGTGGCCTTGAGCAAGCCGCTTAACCCCATTTGCCTTGCAAAAAAAAAAAAAACCTAAAAAATAAAAAAGAGAAATAAAATTGGGCCATCTGCAGTTTTTTTGATTTTGCTGGTTATTTAAAGATCACTAAGAGTGACTCTGAAGTGATATCTACAAATTCTCTGAATACCTTGAAATATACCCGATTTGAGAATTCAATGGGGGCCTATGGGATTACTCATTCAACAAGCAGCTAGTCATTTATTATCAGGTTGCAGTTCGAACATAGAATTTGGAATTAGATTACCTCTGTTGTAATTCTGGCTCTGCTATTCCACCACCTCTAAGACGTTTTGACCAAGTCATAAATGAAATGGGATTGCATGTCTTCATCTTTAAAATCATGATTGTCATGAATGATTTCTAAGTTTCCTTCCTAGGATCCTTTCCCCATAATTATTCTAACCTTTTCCATTTTCTACTTACTGAGGAAGGGAGCAGCAAAATAAAAGTTGAGTAGTACTGCTATCTCTGTTAATATTCATGCAATAGGTCTGGTGAAATTTCATTAATAATTGACATTGCTAAAAACTGCTAACCACCATCTGATGTTGATACTGCTGATTGATCAGGGTGGCAGTTACTAAAGTTTGAGGAGGTTTTGGCAATTTTTTTTTAATTTTCTTTTTTCCAATTATATGGAAGGATAGTTTTCAACATTCATTTTTTTGTAAGATTTTTGAGTTCCAACAAAGCCCAAGAGCAAAAGATTATTTCTAAATTCTGTTTTCTTTCTTTTCCCTTAATCTTAATTTGTCAAAGGTAGTTAAGTGGCACAGTGGATAGAGCTCTGGTCCTGAAGTCAAGAGGACCCGAATTCAGATGTGACCTCAAAGGACACTTACTATCTATGTGACCTTGGGCAACTCCCTTAACCCTAATTGCCTTACTTCCACAGCAATCTCTAGTCATCCTGATTCATATCTGGCCATTGGACCCAGATGGCTCTGGAGGAGAAAGTGAGGCTGGTGATATTACACAGCACTATCCTCACTCATATTCATTCACATACTTGTTATGGAATCCCTTCTTCTGATGTTATAATCTCCTTTGAGAATGAAGGACAAGTAAACAACAACAATTCATCATACAGAAAATGGCTAATCTATAAACTTGTTAAATATAAATGTGTATGTACAATATTCATTAGACTGCTCACTGCTGAGGGGAGGGAAGTGGGTAGGGTAGGTGGAAGGAAATTATGTAACTTTAAAATATGCATTTGAATGTTGAAAAATGTTCATAACATATAATTAGAAAAAATCCAATAAAATATTGATTGGAAAAAATTCCAAATATAAGCTAAAAAAATAAGATTTTGAGTTCCAAATTTTTCTCCTTCCCTCCCCCTTTGCCTCATCTCTCTCTTTTTTTATTTTTTTCAAGGCAATGGAATTAAATGACTTACTCAAGTTCACACAGCTAAGTAAGTATTAAGTGTCTGAGGACAAGTCCTCTTGATTCAAGAGCTGGTGTTGTACCCAATGTGCCACTTAACTACCCTCACTTCATCCCTCTCTTAATTAACCTTAATGACTGGATGGACTTTGCCTTAGTTAAACTGTGACCTGGGAAAACCTATCTTTAAAAGATCAAAGTTTCCCATCTCCAGTCATCCTGATCCGCATCTGGCCACTTAAACCTAGATGGTTCCAGAGAAGAAAGTGAGACTCAAATCCAATTCCTATGCATGTCATTTCATCACCTCCCTGATGTCCTGGTCTTCAAAAATGAAAGATTAAATAGTTGACATTAATGGAACTCTCTGAGGTTTGCAAAGCACTTTTATGCATATTATCTCATCTGAGCTTCACAACAACCTCATCATTCCAGCTATATAGATGAGGAAACCCAGGTTCTGACCTATAGTCAGTCAATTAATAAGTCACAAAGGCAGAATTTCAACCCAGATCTCCCTAATTCTAAGTCTGGCATTCTCCACTGTGCCAGTAAATTTTATCTCTTTTTTTTCCTTATTCCTTTTTTTCCTATTCTAAGTAATTAAGAGAGTTCTTTTTTCTATCTTGCAGACATTTCAGAATTTTTTTTCTTGGAGGCAACCACGGTTAAGTGAATTGTCCAGGGTCACACAGTTAGTAAGTGTCTAAAGTCACATTTGAACTCTGATCCTCTGACTCCAGAGCCAGTGCTCTATCCACTGGGCCACCTAGCTGCCCCCAGACTCTTTAAAAAAATGTTTCAGCCTCCACCAGCACCCAATTAGAATAATAGTTTAATGGAAAAAAAAACCCTCATGCCATTACATTTTATTGGAAAAAGTTCAGAATAATTAATAATTCTTATTCATATGGAAGAAACCTAATTTCTCAGGAAAAAAAAGATATGATACCATGGCACATTTTGCATACAAATGGAGTCAGTGGAAGAAAACAAAATGTAATGGGAGAAAGGGAAAGGATAGGTAGAATAGACTAAGATAATTTATATAATAGAGTTAAGAAATAGCTTTTGCAATGCTGTAGTTGTGGGGAGGATGAGAGAGAATGAGGGGGCCTTCATTCTCAGAATTGACTCAGAGAGGAAACCACATACATACTTAATAAGGTATAGAAATCTAGAAGAAAAAGGTGAGAAAAGGGATGGAGGAGGGGAGATGTAGGTGATAGAGGAGAGGGTAGATCATGGGAGAGGGTAATCAGATATAACACATTTTCTTTTTTACCTTTTTTGCAATTCAGTGGGATTGGGTGGTCTGACAGGGACCAAGGGACTGAGTGGTCACTGGGTCTCTGGGGTGGGATTTAGGCTTGGGACCTCTTGGCCCCAGGGCTGGTGCTTTGTCTAGTGCACCACTTGGGTGCCCCACAGCACACTTTTGAAGAGGGAAAGAGTGAAATGAGAAAGAAAATATAATAAATGGTAGAGGGGAAGAATGGATGGAGAGAATTGCTATCAGCAACAGCAACTGTGGAAAAAATATGGAAGTAACTTCTCTAATGGACTTATAATAAAGAATGCAATCCACACCAGAGACAGAGCCAATGGTATTGGAACACAGACTGAAGCACATTTTTTTTCTCTTCTTTCACTTTATTTCTTGTGATTTTTTTTATTTTTGTGGAGGGAGGGGAGATTATGTTTACTCTTACAAGAAGTCTATTTTAGTAATGTGTAAATAAAAATGTAAATTTTTTAAAAGATAAATTGCATCAAAATACAGTTGTTTTCATAAGGATAATGCATTTGTTATCATTTTTAAATATTACTAAATAAACATTTTAAACTTTAAAAAAAGTTACATTAGAGGGGAAAAAATGAATGAATGAAAAAGTACTTACTGCTACCAAAATCTGTTCTAAGTACCTGGGATGCAAATGCAAAAGCAAAGAAAATGTGAACTCCTTTGAGAGTAGACAAATAGGGGAATGATAATGAAGAAGGGATATTTTAAAATCAATAATTACACATAAGAAGGGCAGCTAGGTGGTACAGTGGACAGAACACCTGCCTTGGAGTCAGGAGGACCTGAGTTCAAATCCAGACTCAGACATTTGCTAGCTGTGTGACTGAATCATTTAGCCCCACTTGTCACCCCCCCCCCATAAGTATATATCCGGCACTCACCAACAAACTTTAATTTTAACAAAATGTAAAGAAGAAGAGAACTAGGGGAGGTAATAAAGGATGAATTATCAGAGTGTGATAGTCATAAAAATAATACCAAAGGTTCATGTTCCTGGTTGATTCCTGGATTCTTCAATAGTCACAGTATTTAAATTTTTTTTTAATTCTGAACTTAAAGAATATTAAGATTAGCATTTTGATTTATAAAACAAAACAGAAAAAAAGATTACTCAGATAACTACAAATCTGTACTATTTGCTTGTCTCTCTAATTATATGACAAATTCAACTTTTCTTTTTTAAATCTTTCTTTTCAGTTCCAAATTATATCCTTCCTTCCAGCCCCTATTCCACTCATTGACAACAATACTATATATCTGTTATACAAGTGAAGTTATGCAAAACATTTCTATATAAGTCCCAGCATGCAGTTTTTGAGGTTATTTTGTTTCTTACTGTCTTTCTGTTCTCTTTTGTGCATTTTTTTAAAATAAATGTTTCAACGGCCCTTTTCCTCATTTTAAAAAAATATTTACTTGCTTCAACAATATTTTCTTTTTAATAATTTTTAGTTTCAAATTCTTTTCCTCCCTCCCACACCCTCCTCTAGTGAGAAGGCAAATATTATATCAATTAAATTTGTGAAATCACATAAAACACATTTCCATGTTATACATATTGCCAAAAAAAAAGCAAAAAAAAAAGTAAGAAAATTATAGTCCAATTTGCACTCAGAGTTCATCAGTTCTTTCTCTGGAGGTGGACAGCATTTTTTCAGTCCTTTGGAATTGTCTTGGATCACTGTATTGATCAGAGTAGCCAAGTCTTTTGCAGTTGATCATCCTTACAACACTACTGATACTGTACACAAAGATCTCCTGGTTCTTCTCACTTCACCTTGCGTCAATTCATATAAGTCTTTCCATTTTTTTCTGAAACCAACCCCCTCAGCATTACTTATAGAACAATAGTATTCCATCTTAATCATAAATACAACTTGTTCAATCCTACTTGATAAACATTCCCTCAATTTCTAATTTTTGCCAACACACACACAAAAAAAGTGGCTTAAATATATTTGTCCACCTAGGTCCTTTTCCTCTTTTTTTGATCATACAGACCTAGTAGTGGTATTGCAGGGTCAAAGGGTATGTATGTATGGTATGTGTCCCTTTGGGCATAGTTTCAAATTATTATTTAGAATGACTGAACTAGTTTACAACTCTACCCACAACTCACTTATATTGTCTGGAAACGTATGTCTCATTCTGCACCTTGAGTTCATCATCAGATCATCAAGAGGCTAGATAGCATGTTTCATCACCAGTCTTCTGAAATTATGGTTAGTCATTGTATCAATCAGAGTTATTGAGTCTTTCTGAGTTGGTTTACTTCATAATTTTGTTGCCCTTAAGTGAATTATTCTCTGAGTTCTGCTCATTTCCATCTGTATCAGTCCAGACAAGTCTGTAAAGAGAACACTTCCTTGAGTTTCCAATTTTTGCCACAATGAAAAGAACTGTTACAAATATTTTGTGCATAATAATTCTTTTCCTCCTTTAATTTCTTTGGGTAAATGTTATTAATGGGTCAAAGAATGTGTACTGATTCTGAATCTGGGGATACAGTTTCAGATTACTTTCCAGAATAGCTGGACCCATAAATAGCTTTACCTATACTGCATTAGCATAACTGCCTTCTTATTTTTCAGTCACTTTTCAGTCATGTTCAACTCTTCAAAACCTTATTTGGGGACTTTTTTGACAAAAATACTGGAGAATGGTGTTTGATATTTCTTTTTCCAGCTCACTTTACAGATGAGGAAACTGAGGGAAACAAAATTAATTGACTATTCAAGGTCACAAATGATATGTACCTGAGGCCATATTTGAACTCAAGATGAGTCTTCTTGATTTCAAGCCCAGTGTTCTATCCACTGCATCTCGATGCTCATAGACTCTCTAGCTTCTGCTTGTTGGTTTTCCATGTCCCTGGGAGGAGGGAGAAGGGGATGCAGAGTTGAGTTCTGTTAGGAAGTGGTAGGTCAACTTGTACAGTCTTGCAACCCCAGGGAGGTGGACAGCAGGGGAGTGGGTGCTGAGTGGACATTTTAGGGGTTAGTGGTGATCCTTCAGTGTTACTATTTAAGGCACTTGGTGTCCTACATCAGAAAAAAATGACTAGTTCTCTGTCTTCTTGATCATGAGGCATTACATTTTATTGACAGTGATCTCCAACTTTGCTAAGGTTCAGTGGGGGGAAATGATCACATAACTCTCAGAGATAGGATTTGAACTCCAATCCTCTGACTCTGAAACAACTTCTCTCTCTCCTCTATCCTACACTGTTCTCTGAAAACTTCTGATGCTATCCTTCCTATGGCAGATATCTAAACATAATGTCATAGTACCTTCAGGAGAGCTAGTGACTAACCATTATGAAGAATTTTGTCCCCATTAGATCACCATGCACTTCCCTCATAGGACCACTGAGATAGACTGGGAGAGCTGCAAATTACTGACATCTCCTTCAAGATGTTTTTGGTCTACCCTTGTCAGTCACATAAACCTGCATTTTTTTTTCTTTTTGGAAGGCAATGGGGTTGAGTGACTTGCCCAAGGTCACACAGCTAGGTAATTCTTAAGTGTCTGAGGTCAAATTTGAACTCAGGTCCTCCAGGGCCAGTGCTCTATCCACTGTGCCACCTAGCTACCCCACAGACTTGCTTTTTAATCTTCCTCTCAGAAGTACAAGAACCACCTCTAGGGAATGGAAAATATGCTTATATATATATATATATATATATATATATATATATATATATATATGTATGTATATATATACAGCTATCTATATCTATATCTATATCTATCTATCTATCATCTATCTATCTATCTATCTATCTATCTATCTATCTATCTATCTGTCTATATGAAACAGGTACCATCTTCTTCTCAGTCCCTCAGTTCCTCAGAGAGAGCTCATTTTCTTGGCAAAAGGAGCTACAAAGGGGCAGCTAGGTGTCGTAGTGGATAAAGCACCAACCCTAGAGTCAGGAGTACCTGGGTTCAAATCCTGTCTCAGACACTTAATAATTACCTAGCTGTGTGGCCTTGGGCAAGCCACTTAACCCCATTTGCCTTGCAAAAACCTTAAAAAAAAAAAAAAGACTTTTTAAAAAAAAAGGAGCTATGAATTTTGCTGTTTAGCCCCAGGGATATCTGGACATTTCTGTTGTTAGTCAGGATATAGTCATTTGGAATCTAAACTTCCTCTCTCTTTGCCTTGGGAAATCACACTTCCTTCATCTTGTAATTATTGAACTGCTTGTACTCCAGGGCACTGCAACAGTTAGGAAGCTATCTGAGGGACAGAGTTTTAGAAATCAGCCACCCTCTAATCTTAGCAGTCAAAAATTCAAAGGAAAATTTCAGAGAAGGTATGATGTGAATTATTATATTTACTTCTTCAATTTCCTATCCCCTTTTCCTGGTAAAACAGCAGTGCTACGTTTTCTGTGTGTTTTTCGGCTTCTGGCACCAGCATTTAGTTTAAGCTCATTTTAGAACTTCCCTTTAGAGCACTCCTCCATAAAGCTCACCTTCCTTCTCCAATCCTTTGCAAGTTTCTGGCTCAGCAGAGCATCTGCTCCAAAGGGAACTCAGCCATCCCAGATCCCAAGCCTCCATAGACCTAAGGTACAGTGGGGGGGGGGGGGGGGGGCTTTTCTTGGAGCTACATGTGTGTAGTGCTGTCTAGGTTTTCCTGGGTTTCCTTAGGCTTTACAGGACTTTAGAGGGTAAATGCCCCTATTAACTAGTCATTCCTCAAACTAAGGAAGATGAATTCTCAGTTCTTGTTTTCCTTATCTCCAGGATTCAGCGTCATTGTAAATCAAAGGTAAATCAAAGTTCTATTTTCTGTCCATTTTCAATTTTGTTCACATATATTGTTTTTGCATTTTATATATACACACACACACACACAAACACACACACACACATATATATAGGCTTACAGATTACTCCTATTTTGTGAGAGATTAGTTTTAACAAAGTTTTCAATGTTTTTTTATCCTTCATTCTCAAAGAAGACCATGACAACAGGGAGGTGATGTCATGATGAGTATGTGAATTAGATTTGAGTGAGGGGATGCTGTGCTAAGTCTTCAGCCTCACTTTCTCCTCCAGGGCCACCTGGATCCAATGTCCAGATATGAATCAGGATGATTGGAGATGATCCTGGATGCACTGCAGTCAAGGTTAAGTGATTTACCCAAGGTCACACAGTAAGTATCTGAGGTTGGAGTCAGATGCCTGTCCTCCTGACTCCAAGACCAGTGTTCCATCCACTGAAGCTAGGTGGCACAGCACATAAAGCACTGGCCTTGGAGTCAGGAGTTCGAATCCAGCCTCAGACACTTGACTCTTACTAGCTCTGAGACTTTGGGCAAGTCACTTAACCCTAACTGGCTCGTATCCAAAGCCATCTCCAGTCATGATTTATATCTGGCCATTGAACCCAGATGGTTCTAGAGGAGAAAGTGAGGCTGTTAACTTAACACAGCCCCACCCCCACTCAAATCTAATTCACATGCTTGTCATACTTTGTTCTTCTTTGAAAATAAAGGACAGAGAGAGAGCAGAGCCAAGATGGTGACAAGAGAGGAACTTCTCTTAGAAGCTCTCTCATAAAACTTAGAAACTAAGGACTCTTAATTTTCGAGAGACAGAACCCACAGAGGGACCCAGTGAGGCAGTTCTCCTACTCAAGGTAACCTGGAAAAGAGCAGAAAGGCTCTGCTCCCCAGGGTTGGAGGGGTGGCTTTCCAGAGGGGTGGCCTGCTAGAGCGAAAGAACTTCAGCCTCCCAGAGGCAGCGCAGCTCACAGCAGTAGGGGAGTTTCCTGAGCTACATCCTGGGGAGCACCAGGCACAAATTGGGCACACAACAAGCAGCTTGGACACCACAGCCCAGATCCAGGAACAGAAGCAGGCAGAGCCCCTAAGCAGGAGCCCCCAGGGCATGAGCCCATTGAACCTAGGTAGGGGAGTGAAGAGAGACTGCAGAGCTCTGTCCTCTGCCCCTGGAACAGGACTCTGGGGCTCTGACCACATTCAGATCCTGATCGCAGTCTAGGTCCCCCCATAGAACAGCAGGGGTCCCCTCCACCTCAGCCCCGTAGCAGAGGGGGGTGCATATGGTCATTCACAGACCAGGAGGGAGGACAGAGCCTCACACACTGAGACCCTTGTGGGATTGTCCCCAAAGCTCAGGAAGCACCCTAAAACCAGGCTCAGGCTGGGAAAATGAGCAAGCAGAGTAATAAGAGGAACACCATTGAGAAATATTTTGCACATGAGCCCAAGAAGGATCAAAATATTCAGTCTGAAGATGAGGAAGCACAAGCTCCTGCATCTAAAGACTCCAAGAATAAACAGAAATTGGGCTCAGGCTATGACAGAGCTCAAAAAAGACTTTGAAAATCAAATGAGGGAGTTGGAAGAAAAACTGGGAAAAGAAATGAGAGAGATGCAGGAAAAGCATGAAAATGAAGTCAGCAGCCTAGTCAAGAAAATCCCAAAAAATGCTGAAGAAAATAGCATGCCAAAAACCAGCTTAGGTCAAATGGATAAAACAGTTCAAAAAGTTATGGAAGAGAAGAATGCTTTAAAAAGCAAAATTGGGCAGATGGAAAAAGAGATAAGAAAACTCTCTGAGGAAAACAAATCCTTCAGACAAAGAATAGAACTCAGGGAGACTGATGAATTTATGAGAAACCAGGATTCATTACTTCAAAACCAAAAAAATGAAAAATTAGAAGAAAATGTGAAACATCTCATTGAAAAAACAACTGATATGGAAAACAGACTTAGGAAAGATAATTTGAAAATTATTGGAATACCTGAAAGTCATGATCAGGAAAGAAGCCTTGACATCATTTTCAAAGAATTACTACAGGAAAATTGCCCTGATATTCTAGAAGCAGAGGGCAAAATAGAAATGGAGAGAATCCACCGATCCCCCCCCCTGAGAAAGAGATCCCAAAAAACCAACCCCTAGGAATATGATAGCCAAGTTCCAGAACTCCCAAGTCAAAGAGAAAATATTACCAGCAGCCAGAAGGACACAGTTCAAATATCGTGGAGCTGCAGTCAGGATCACTCAGGACTTAGCAGCAGCTACATTGGAAGTTCATAGGGCTTGGAATATAATATATTGGAAGGCAAAAGAGCTTAGAATGCAGCCAAGAATGAACTACCCAGCAAGGTTGAATGTCCTCTTCTAGGGAAAAAGATGGACTTTCAGTGAACCAGGGGAATTTCAAATGTTCCTGTTGGAATAGCCAGAGCTGAACAGAAGGTTTGATCTTCAGATACAGGACTAAGGTGAAGCATGGAGATTGGAGGAGAGGGGGAAAATATAAGGGACTTAATGATGATGAACTGCATGTATCCCTGCATAGAAAATACTCATATGAACCTTCTCAGTTAATAGAGCAGATAGAGGGAGCTTTTATAGTTGAAGCACAGGAGAAAGCTGAATTTGAAGATAAAACATGGTGTAAAAACGGAGTCAATAGAAAAAAAGGGAAATGTAATGGATAAAAGAAAAAAGGAGAGGGGGAATAGGCCAAGATATCTCATATAATAAGTTTTTTCTTTATTACAATGAGCTATTGCAATGATATGGAAGGGGAGGAGGCAAGGGGGAATGAGGGAATCCGCTCTCATCAGAGGTGGCTAGGAGAGGAAACAGCATATATACTCAATGGGATATAGACAACTGGAGTAAGAAGGAGGGGGACAGGGGGAATGGGGGAATGTGAGTGATGGAGGAGAGGATGGACCATGGGGGGAGAGTGGTCAGATATAACACATTTTCCTTTTTACTTCTTGCAAGGGGCTGGGATTGGATGGCCTGCCCAGGACCATAGGACCAGGTAGATTCTGGGCCTAAGGGGTGGTATGGGGGCTCAGGGCTTCTTGGCCCCAGGACCAGGGATCTGTCTGCTGTGCCACTCAGCTACCCTACAGCAAAGTCAGAGTGAAAGGAGAGAGAAAATATAGTACATGGTAGTGGAGAAATACAAAAGGAGGGAGTTGCGATCAGCAATGGCAATGGTGGAAAAATATGGAAGTAACTTTTGCCATGGACTTATCATAAAGAATGTGATCCACCCATGACAGAGTTGGTGTTGGAACAAAAACTGAAGCACATTCATTATTATTATTATTATTATTTGGGGGAGGGTGCAGGGCAAATGGGGCTGGGTGGCCTGCCTGGGGACTCATAGCAGGGTGATCTTTGGGTGTTTGAGGCTGGATTTGTGTCTCCATATAACCTACGTACACACACATATGCATGTGTTGGATATACAATTGTCCTAGTTCTGACTAGATCCATTCCATGAAAGGGAGACTTTAAAGTCAAGATTTCTTCTAGCACTCATGCAAGGTTTTGGGGGTGTGTGGGATGTTCAAGGAAGTCTAGCCCTTCTGTGGGAGTGGGGGTTACAAACTCTTTTTAGGGCTGCTCATCCACTTTTGATGTCCACCATCATCCAACTCTCACCTATGTTACACTCCAGGAAACCATCTCAACAGATGGGCTAAATGAGATTGAGATTAACTGACATTTCTCAAACCTGGTATTGTGTTGGGGGCAGGGGTATGTCTACCTCAAGCCTATGAAGACTTTCCAACTAGAATGGGTGGATGAAAACAATTTTGTTCCAATGGTCAAGAAGACAGATCAAACAGGTGCTGTAGAGTGCTTAGACCTTGTTTAGACTATGAAGGTGCCAAGGTCATCTTGGGCCATTGCCAGTCATCCTGACTTTTGTCCTGCAACTGGACTTTGATGACTAAGAGAGAGGAAGTTGATGACTTTGTGCAATTCTGCTCATATATATTCAATTCATGCACTAGTCAAGATATCACCCCGTGTTTTCATTGGTCCTCTTCAAAAATGAAAGACAAACAACCACAACCAGGTTCCTGAATCTCTGAGAAGAAGAGATCAGCTGAAGGGTGATCTATAATAGAACCCCTGACAGAAAATGGTAAGGAGAGTTGAAGTTTAGGCCACAAGAAGAATATCCTGGAGCTCTGAAGGTATCTTGTGGATGGATAACCCATACCAATTTACACCCACAGTCTAAGAATTCTCTGTAACCAGTAATCACAGCAGAAATATGAAGCTAAACTGAGTGAAGGTAGACCATATAAAACTACCCAAATGGAGTCTATGGTTCCAGAAGGTTGAGGAACACTTAAGGCACATAATATGGTTATCTATCGGAAAGATTATGGATATGGAGCCAAAGGGCCTGAGCTAGTGGGGTTTTGCCACTTATTGGATTTATGGTGTTAGGTTAATTGTTTGATCTCTATAGTCCTCCATTTCTTTTTTTCTTTTTCTTTTTTTTTTAGGCTTGTTGCAAGGCAGTGGGGTTAAGTGGCTTGCCCAAGGCCACACAGCTAGGTAATTATTAAGTGTCTGAGGCCAGATTTAAACTCAGGTACTCCTGACTCCAGGGCCGGTGCTCTATCCACTGTGCCACCTAGCCACCCCGTTCTCCATTTCTTTATTTGAAAAGCAAGGAGGTTGAACATGGTAACCATTAAGAACCCTTCCAATTCTAAATCTGTGTTCCTCTGGTCACTCTGTTATACACATGATGGGAGGGGCAAAGAGAAAAAAAGTGGACTTTGGGATACATTGGTCATGTTCATCAGGAAAGAATGTCAATCTGTCTTGATTCAAAGTCTTCTAAAGATAATATGATTAGGCATTTTTATGTAGAAATCTACATCCTATAAGAGCTGGCAGATAGAGTATCCAGGGGCAAAACGGTCCTTTTGTGACATAAGTCCCATGAAATTGTATGCCCAAATATATAACACCTGAATTGGACAGGAAAGAAAGACTGGAATGGAATGGGAGAGGACCTAAGGAAGTCCAATGGATAGAGTTGGAGACAGACTCAGATATGTATGCCTCCCATTACAACTAAAGGTTGTTGACTAGGGCAAGAGGATCCCCTGGTCCTCTCATCAGCTCTAAGATCAAATAGAAATCCCTCAGTCTGTCAATTAAAGCTCTATAAAAACCTAGTCTCTATTTACCTTTCAAGTTTATTTACATCTTACTCCATTCCCTTCTTTCTCTAATTCAGGGGACAAAAAGACCTATTTGTCATTACATTTATCGTTCTTTCTCCCCTCTTCCTGCTTTGGTACTGGTTTTCCTCCATACTTGAAAGACATTTCCTCCTTATTTTTGTCTCTTGGAACCCCTGAGTTCCTTCAAGTCTGACAAACAACATCTATTTGGGGAGACCTTTTCTGGTCCTCTCAGCTATAAGAGTCTTCCCACCAGCCCCTGACGTCCTCTTCTATTTGTGCCTAATATACATCTATACATGTTCATATGGTCTGTCCTATCAGAATGCAATGTCCTCGAGGATTTATTGAGTAGATATCTTTGTGTTCTCCAGGAGCTGACACAAACTAAATATTTAACATTGCTAATTAAGTAACTGAGCACTCATGTGGATAAACTGGTTCTCTAAGCAGAATCTGATTTGTGGATAAGATGTAAGTCAAAATGTGATTACATGTAAGTTTGCTTCTGGGGCAAAACATATTAGATGTTCTTATCTATTTTTCTCTGTCTTCTCCTCCAATATGTACACTCCTCTATAAAATAGACCAAAAAAAGGGGTGGGCCCTGAATTGAACCCCTCAATTCAAATTTCTCTCCTGAACAAACCAGAGGACTTCTTGGTTAAAGTATTTCTGTCACATAGTTTTGACACAGCATACCTGCACATGGGAGTAACTGTACAGTTGAAAACATACCTATTCTTGTCTTGCATTTCTTGCACTGAACTGAAATTCCAGCAATCAATGCTATTATAATTTCTATTACCAAAACCTTAAAACCTAGGGAAAGTTGGCTGAATCATTTCAGAAATGGGTGGGATATTTTTCTTTCTATTTTTTTAGGGAGGGTGTATTGTTTTGTTTTGTTCATAAATCAAATTAGAATAATTTTTTTTTCATTTGTGTATAGTCCCCATTGTTTTTGTTTTTCCCCTTACAGTTCAGTGGCTCTCACATATTTGGGGCATTGCCTAACCTTATCTCTCAATGTAGTTCTTTAGACACTCTCATCCAGGGTTTCTCTGATAAAAGAAATGATCTGCATTTTGAGAGCTGATGATTCTACCCGAATGACTTCACATTCCCCAGTAAAGTCACATGTCTCTTGGGATTATATAAACATCCTCCCAGCTATGAGGTTAAAGATTAAATAACTCATGAAATCAGTTGGAGAGACTCTGCACTTGGTTGGAGGGTAAGATCATTTATCCCCACCCATCAGACTACTATAGAGAACATGTTATGTTGTTCATCTATTATAGGCTTCAGGAAAAGGAGAATTGTGATTCACAGTAGAAATTTGTGTACAAACTAAGAATCATGTTGGAAGAATTCTGCAATTCTACTTTCTGGGTGAGCATTTTGCCTTTTTATCCTTGCTGAAGATCTTTGTCCAGTGACTTAGAAAGTGATAGAACAGTCATCCTCTATCAATATTTTAGCATGGATTAGTTTATCACATTGGAATCATAGCTGCTTTAAGGGGACCTTAGAGGTCATTAAATCTAATCATCCCACTGAGATTTTGATTGGAAGAAGAACTGATGCTTGGGAAATAAAGCAGAGAAGTTTGATTTTAGACATGTTGAGGCTGAAGGATCAGTGAAAATGTTCACATAGAAAGATTCACTTATAAATTGAAGGAATGGGACTAGAACACTGGAGAAAAGAAAGTAGTGAAGAGGTAGATTTGGGAATAACTACATCAAGATGATCATTGTTGAACCATGAAAGAGGCTGAAGTTTTCTTGGAAAGAAAGTATATAGAGAGAAGAACAGAGAGACTGAAGACAAAATATTGGATAAGTTCAAGCTTCAAGGGACACAAGGAAGAAGAGAAGATAGGAATGGTCAAAGAAGTAGGAAGAGACCAGGATAATATGGAATATATAATGGGGAAAATGGGGAATTTTAAAGGAGAGGTGGTCTGTATTATACCAAAATTCAAGAATGATGATTGAAAGAAACTCACTAGATTAGGTGATTAAGCTGTCATTGTTGACCTTATAGAGAATAATTTTGGTAGAGTGGAGTTGATTGGTATGGAGAAGAAATTGGAAGGGGTTAGTTAAGACATGATTGGAAAGACACCTACAATTATTTGTCCCTTTTCTTTCTTTTTTTTGGGGGGGGCGGGTTTAGGGATTGGGGTAGGGTTAGGCTGAAGCAGATTCATTTAAGTTTGTAAGTAAAAGAAAGAGAGAAATAGGATGGTACTTTGACTTATAGTTACTTTAAATAATTGTTCAGAATGAGAAGATCTGAATGTTTGAAGATTGAGAGGAAGGAACCAGTGGACAGAAAGATAAGTAAATCTTTAGAGATAGGGGATAATTGACAGAGGAGGTAGGAGAGGGATGGGGTCAAAAGGCACAAATGGAGAGATTAACTTGTTAAAGGCAGAGGAAGGAAGGAAAGAAAAAAATAGAATGGTAATAGAGTCAGACATTCATAGATTAGATATTGCTCATAATTCATTGGTGAGAGGGAAAGGAGATTGAATGAAGAATTAATGTTGAGAAATGTAATTTTGAAACAGCTATTGCAATGAGTTTGCTAGGGGATCAGCAAGATATGAATTAAAAGGGTTACAAAGCACTAGTTTATTATTCTTCCTTTCCGACCTTGAAATTTTTGAGAAGTACTAGTCTAGTAGACGATAATGACTTAACCCCATTTAGCATTTCATTCTAAAGGATTTTGTTTGGTTGTTGTGTATGCTATGCTGTGCTGTTAAGGATCTAACTAGCCATTTAAAAATTCTGAGTTTGGTTTTAATTTGAAGCAAAGACTCAGAACAATTTTAATTCAGATATAATAGGGAAAGATAGTCTTAATTTTTTAAAGAATAGGAAAAACATAATCTGGTAGTTTTTTTATTGAATGTCAAAGATACTTGATTACCTAAGAAACTGATTCAAAACTTCTAAAATAAATTTCTAAACTTTTCATTCCTAAATCTGCATTAAAAATTTTTCAGCATGCTATTTGAAAAATACATTATTATTTCTAAAGTAAATGTTGAAATTTGGAGTTTTGGGGAGGGGGGAATGAAAGCTTCCTATGAATCCATGATGAACAGAAAAGCCTATGGCCTACATAAAAGTGTCATAGAATTTTTTAATGAAATTTTATTTTTAATTTTGAACTCTTAAAAAGCAAAAAAAGAACATTTCTATATCAAAACAGAACATTAAAAGAGGAATTTGTAAAAGTCATGAATCTACATTTCACGCAACTTGCTTTCTTTTTAAAAATAAAGTTTCTTTGTATTCTAGAACTTTTTAATTTCAAAGTTTCTACTTATCTCTGGTCTTTTCATCAGTAATATACAAAAGTCCTCTATTCATTAAAGCCTCATTCCCCCAGAAGCGTTGTACTCTGGAGGTTATCAGAGTAAATTATTTTAGACTGAAACACTATACCTTTTGTCATTTGGAATATTGTCTTTCAAGATCTTTCTAAGTTTCTAAGTCTTAGGCAGTCCTTGGTAATTATATTGCCTTTTCTGGATGTTTGCAGAATTTTATCTTTGATATAAGAGATCTGGATTTTTGGCTATGACATTTCTGGGGCTTTTCCTTTTAGGATTCCTTTTGGTGAATTGATACAAATGGTAGGTTCTTGTTGGAGTTGGTATTAGGGGACTGGGCAGCCCCTGTCTGAATTCAAGCAATCATCTTCCAATTAGAATTTCAAAGACTAAATCTCTTGGAGTTCACAGAAATCTGTTACAGAGTTTGAAGCAATTAAATAATATACAGAACCCCAAAAGAGACCTTTTTGAGAACCTCCTGCTGCTGGATAATTGTTCCATTCATATTACAAAGGTCTAACCTCTAGCTTTTTTTTTTAATGTGGGGGAGAATCTAAACCTGTAATTTCAGCAATATGAGGAATTTCCAGTATGAAAATCCTCTCCATCAATGCAAATAGACAACTCATTTGTAATTTATAGTACCAGAGAATTTCCTGAAATTTTAATGTCTTACCTGTGGTCACAAAGATCTACTTGACTCCAAAGCTGGCTACATAACTTGCATCTTAGGTCCCTAAATTTAGTACTAAATGAACCTGTCTAGAATCTCACATGCAGGGGAAAGAATTACTAACTTCCAAAATAATAAAAGGGGATATTCCCCTTGGAAAGAAATCATGCCCATCTCTTTAAAAGCAATATTTGGAAAGTATCTTTTCTTAGTTATTCTCATCACTCTTCTCCAATGGTTGAAGGAAATGGTGGATCAGTATGATCTCTGCTTCCTTATTCATAAAGTTATGGCTCCATGTGGTCCTAGCAAGGAACCACTGTCACCAGGAACTGAATTCAGACAAAGATATTGAAATAGCAACCAAACCATGATGTGAAGGAAAACCTCTCAATCCTCCATTTTCTTTTTTCTTTTTTTTTAATTTATTTTTTATTCTCATTTTGTACAAATGTTTTTTTACATTAATAAAATATACTTGTTTACAAGTAAACAAAATACCCCTCCCACCATGAATATAGATAGACTTGCTTGGGCAAAAAAGTAAAGGGGAGAGAAAAAAAATTAAAATTAAAAAAAATAATAGTAATAATTGTAGGTATGGCCAGGTGGCGCAATGGATGAAGCACCAGCCCTGGAGCCACGAGCACCCGAGTCCATATCCAGCCTCGTAAACCCAATAATCACCCAGCCATGTGACATGCAAGCCACCTGATCCCACTGCCCTGCAAAAACCAAAAAGAAGAAAAAAAAAAGACCCAAAATAAAATAAAATAGTAATAATAGTAGGGGTGGCTGGGTGGCAGACAAAGCACTGGCCCTTGAGCCAGGAGCACCTGGGTCCGAATCCGGCCCCAGACACCCAAAGATCACTCTGCTATGTGGCCCCAGGCAGGCCACCCAGCCCCACCTGCCCTGCACCCTCCCCCAAATAATAATAACAAAAAATGTGCTTCAGTCTTTGTTCCAACACCATCAACCCTGTCCTGGGTGGATCACATTCTTTATGATAAGTCCATCACAAAAGTTACTTCCATATTTTTGCCATTGCTGATCACAACTCCCTCCTTTCTTATTTCTCCACTACCATATACTCTATTTTCTCTCTACTTTCACTCTGACTCTGCTGTAGGGTCGCTGAGTGGCGCAGCAGACAGATCCCTCGTCCTGGGGCCAAGAAGCCCTGAACCCCCATACCACCCCTTAGGCCCAGAATCCACCTGGCCCTATAGTCCTGGGCAGGCCATCCAATCCCAGCCCCTTGCAAGAAGTAAAAAAGAAAATGTGTTCTGTCTGACCACTGTCCCCCCATGGTCTATCCTCTCCTCCTTTATTCACATCCCCACCCCTTCCCCCTGCTCCCCCCCTCCTTCTTACTCCAGTTGTCTATACCCCATTGAGTATATTTGCTGTTTCCTCTCCTAGCCATCTCTGATGAGAGCAAAGGTTCCCTCATTCCCCCTTGCCTCCCCCCTTCCATATCATTGCAATAGCTCATTGTAATAAAAAAAAAATCTTATTATATGAAATATCTTGGCGTATTTCCCCTCTCCGTTTTCTTTCTCCCATTCCATTTCCCTTTTTTTCCTATTGACTCCATTTTTGCACCATATTTTATCTTTGAATTCAGCTTTCTCCTGTGCTTCAACTATAAAAGCTCCCTCTACCTGCTCTATTAACTGAGATGGTTCATATGAATATTATCAGTATCATTTTTCTATATATGCAGTTCATCCTCATTAAGTCACTCATATTCCCCCCCTCTCCTCCAATCTCTATGCTTCGCCTGAGTCCTGTATCTGAAGATCAAACCTTCTGTTCAGCTCTGGCCATTCCAAAAGGAACCTTTGAAATTCCCCCAGTTCATTGAAAGTCCATCTTTTTCCCTGGAAAAGGACATTCAACCTTGCTGGGTAGTTCATTCTTGGCTGCATTCTAAGCTCTTTTGCCTTCCAGTATATTATATTCCAAGCCCTATGAGCTTCCAATGTAGTTGCTGCTAAGTCCTGAGTGATCCTGATTGCAGCTCCACGATATTTGAACTGTGTCCTTCTGGCTGCTGGTAATATTTTCTCTTTGACTTGGGAGTTCTGGAACTTGGCTATCATATTCCTAGGGGTTGGTTTTTTGGGATCTCTTTCTCAAGGGGGGATCAGTGGATTCTCTCCATTTCTATTTTGCCCTCTGCTTCTAGAATATCAGGGCAATTTTCCTGTAGTAATTCTTTGAAAATGATGTCAAAGCTCTTTTCCTGATCATGACTTTCAGGTATTCCAATAATTTTCAAATTATCTTTCCTAAGTCTGTTTTCCATATCAGTTGTTTTTTCAATGAGATATTTCACATTTTCTTCTAATTTTTCATTTTTTTGGTTTTGAAGTATTGATTCCTGATTTCTGGTAAATTCATCAATCTCCCTGAATTCTATTCTTTGTCTGAAGGATTTGTTCTCCTCAGAGAGTTTTCTTATCTCTTTTTCCATCTGCCCAATTTTGCTTTTTAAAGCATTCTTCTCCTCAATAACTTTTTGAACTGTTTTATACATTTGACCTAAGCTGGTTTTTAGCATGCTATTTTCTTCAGCATTTTTTTGGATTTCCTTGACTAAGCTGCTGACTTCATTTTCATGTTTTTCCTGCATCTCTCTCCTTTCTTTTCCCAGTTTTTCTTCCAACTCCCTCATTTGATTTTCAGTCTTTTTTGAGCTCTATCATAGCCTGAGCCCAATTTCTGTTTTTCTTGGAGTCTTTAGATGCAGGAGCTTGTGCTTCCTCATCTTCAGACTGAGTATTTTGATCCTTCTTGGGCTCATTTGAAAAATATTTCTCAATGGTCTTCCTCTTGTTTCTCTGCTTGTTCATTTCCCAGCCTAAGCCTGTTTTTTGGGGTGCTTCCTGAGCTTTTAGGACACTCCCACAAGGGTCTCAGTGTGTGAGGTTCTGTCCTCCCTCCTGGTCTGTGAATGACCATAAGCGCCCCCCTCTGCCATGGGGCCAAGGTGGGGGGGCCCTGTTGTTCTATGGGGGGCCTAGACTGGGATCAGGATCTGAATGTGGTCAGAGCCCCAGAGTCCTGTTCCAGGGTCAGAGGACAGAGCTCTGCAGTCTCTCTCTCTTCAATCCCCTCCCTCAGCTCAATGGGCTCATGCCCTGGGGGCTCCTGCTTACCAGCTCCGCCCCCCCCCCCCATTTTCTAATATAGAAGAGATCACAAGTAACCATGAAAACTGAGAAGCAATGAGACATAGAGCAATGGTAGGGAGGAATCAACCCACAGAACTTGCCCTTACTAGCATTAGGCAAATCAACTCAATAGAGAACCATAAGCTTAGAGGAATAATACTTTACAAAATCATGATATAGATGAGCAAACCCATGACTTTTGTTTTTGTTGATACCAGAGAGGTGAGCATAACCAAATACCATGAGTAACATCTCAGATCTACCTGTTTTACATGGAATGCAAAGGTCCTGAGGTGAAGCAGGATCCACCAGAAGAGAAAATTTTGCTTGATACTCTCCAGAAAAGATTATCAAGATTATCTGACAGTGAAGTGACTCATATAAGCCATTTTCTACTTTTTTGCCCATGTTTAATGTAACCTGACCTAAATTTGAATAATATCAACCCAAATGCCTTCAGCAGAACTAATGACTTTTTTGGGAGAGAAGTGAGTCAGACATTGATATTTCTAGAATTTCCTTTGGGGAGAATATCTGAATAGCTTTCCAAAATTATATTAGTTTGTTGTGTCTGATCTGGTATCAAACTATCAGTTTTCATTTACCTTTATTTTCTAGATTACCTTAATTACCAGTCCCAAGGGTCAATCCTGGGTAGTAATGATGACAGCTGATATTTCTGTAACACTTTACAATTTTCAAAGCATCTCCCTCACAGTAATCCTTTGAGACCAGAAGAAGCATAATTATCGCTATTTTATGGGTGGGGAAACTGAGGCTAAGAGAACTGAAGCAACTTGCTCATAGTCACACAATTAGTGAATGGAACAACTAAAACTCAAACATTATGGACTCCATACTCAATGCCTTTTCTATTATTCCATGCTAACATTCCTTTGAGGAAAACAGGAAAGCAGAATCCTGTGATACTTGGGCTTTGATTTGAACAATTAGGCATTGCTATCAGGAGGAGGTAAGAGCCAGTTTAAAAAGTGGGAACATGGAGAAATATTCGTAGTGGTGGCTAGTATAAAATGAGGGAAATAGCCAATAATGGAGGCTACTTCTTGGTGGTCAAACTGTTTGAGAGACAGGTTATTTGCTGGTTATGATGGTTGTCTATGTTCTTGAAAAGGACCAAAAATGGCATCATTATGTTGGAGATAGGTTACAGTGTGTCGGACTGTGGCTGTTCAAATCAATATGAGCTTGGAGTGCTCAACCACAGGGCCAGTACAAATAGACCATGCAAACATTTTGGATGGATTCTTTAAATTTGGTCATTTTCTATTTCTTTTGAGCTGTTTCACTTCTGCCTTTCTCATTAGGCACAACACTTCCTCTGATGAGGGCATGCCATGCTGGCAGTCCTATGCCATGTCTTCCATGATGCACAATCAATTTCAAAATTCTTAAGAGAGTTCTTAAGAATGTCTTGTATCACTTTTTCTGACCCTCCTGGGACTGCTTACGCTCTGTGAGTTCTCCATAAAATAGTCTTTTTTTGCAAGTGTGTGTTTGGTCAGCCCATTGGAAGCTGCACTATCTATAGTAGAGTTTGAATGCTTGGCAGTTTAGTTCAAGAAAGCCCCTCAGGGGTTCCATCCTGCCAAATGATCTTCAGAATCTTCCTAAGACAATTCAAATTTCCTGGCATGCCACTGATAGACTCTATAGATCTTCAGTTTGGAAATCAGTCTTTTCTCCAGCACTTTCCTTTGAACCCTCCCAAACACTGAGCTAGCTCTGGCAATGCAATCAACCTCTTTATCAATATGTACATCCCTGGAGAGTATAAGTATTCAAAACTCCTCCATTTGTTGTAACCAATGGTTCCATGTATGAATGGTGTGGTACTGACTGGAGGAAAACTCCTGTTTTCTTAGTGTTAATTGTTAGACCAAATTAGCATAAAGAATTGAGCCATACTTTGTTACAACTCAGCTTCAGAAGCTTCATAATCATCTGCAAACAAAAGATCTGCACTAACACTCACTCTAGTTTAGTCTTACCTTGTAGCCTTTTCAAGTTAAAGATTTTACCATCAGTGTGGTGGAGTTGACCTTGATGCTGTGCTCATCTTCAGTGAAGGGATTTGACAATATGGCTGAAAACATCATGTTAGAAAGCAAAGGAACAAACTCACAGCCTTGTGTCACTCCACTGGAAACTGGGAAAGTGCAAGAGCACCATCCACTTTCCAGAACCTGGGCAAGGACATTGTCATAAAATTGATTATTGTACAATACTGATGAATTTCATTTTCATAAGCCCTCATGACTTACAATATTAAAGGTTTTGAACAGTTCTACAAGTACTGTTTACAGGCCTCTATTCTGCTCCTGGAATTTCTCCTGGAGTTCCAAACATCATATCAACTATTCTTCAGCCTTTTCTAAAACCATACTTGCTCTCAGGTAGATGACCATCTTTCAGCTGAAAGGTCAAATCTATTAAGGAGTATTTTGGAAAGAATCTTGCCCACAATTACTAAGAGAGAGGTGCTTTATTAAGAGAGAGAGGTGCTTCTATGATTTTTATTCCCTTTACCATTTTGTGTTTGTTTGTTTTTTGCAAGGCAATGGGGTTTAAGTGACCACTAAGCAATTATTAAGTGTTTGAGGCTGGATTTGAATTCAGGTCCTCCTGACTCTAGGGTCGAGGCACTATCCACTGTACCACCTAGCTGCCCCCTATTTCCTTTACTTTTACAGAAATGAACAATGGAAGTATCCTTGAACTCCTGAGGGACAATCTCCTTCTGTCATATAATCTGGAAAATTTTAGTCAAATTTTGTATGAGCAATGAACCTTTCCCCTTCTCCACTAAAATTTAAGTTGGAATAGAATCAGTACCAGGTGCTTTGCCACAAGAAAGAAGGCTAATGGCATTCAAAGTTTCTCCTTCAATTGGAACTTCAGCTAGAGAGGAATTGACTTCAATGGTTTCAGGACTGATGATGGTCTGTTGAGAATACTATGGAAGTGTTTAGTCCATCTCTTTAAAATCATGTTCTTATCACTAATCAGTGTGGCTTCATCAGCATGGTTAGTTGAGATACACCATAAGTCTTTGGCCCAAAAATAACCTTCAGGAAATCATAAAGGCCCTTTGGATCACTACTATCACCATAAAACTGAATTTCATCAGTCTTCTTTACTGAACCAGTAATCCTGTACTTCTCTAAGTTTCACTTGTACTTTACTTTTGTTGGAGTTAAATACTGTCTTCTTAGAGATGGATGAACTATCCTGCTGGTAAATCCTATGGAGTTCTTGTTTTTTCACTTATAAGTTTCTGAATTCCTCCATCATTTCTGTCAGACTAATCTTGATATTTGCTGATGTTCTCACTCAGATGAGTAAATGCAATACTATACATTACAATTCTAAAAGCTACCCACTGCTTTTCTGTTCCACTGTTGCCAGTTGTATGTTGGCTCTGTTTTCTCCTCCTAGCTATTAAATTGTTAATGCATGGAGAAATGCTCTAATATTAAATTTTCTCATAGTTCTTTTGCCTTGGAGTCACTGCTTTTGTGGAATGAGAATACTTAACTTGGAGAGAATAAGTCCACAATCAGTCCTATACTCAGACCCACACATTGCTTTTGAGATCCTTACATCCTTTCCATCTCTTTTCCTTACAATGATATACTCTATTAAATGTTAATGTTTGCTGTGAGGGTATATCTATGAAATTTTACTGCATTTAGGTAAAAGAAAGAGTGTTGGGGTTGAAAAGGTCTTGTGATACCCAAGTCTTCAGTAGTAAGTGATCATTGATGTTGCTGTTTCTGACTCTCTTCCTCCCAAAAACTCCCTGCCATGTCTAATAGTGTGTGCCTTCTCTTGCAATAAAGTCATCTAGAATTATAAATTTGGGTTTTTTTTGACACATTGATGATGAGAGTTTCTGGGTATTCGCAAAATTTTTCTATGACCACATCAGGATTCATCATGGTGGCAGCATATGGCACTGATGATGGTAGAGGTGCTTTTTCCTGCATGTGGCAGTCATATTGTTTTGGATCTGTTGTTCATTCCTTTTGCAAGTCATACAAGCTTGTTGACTAGGGTAGTTTAGAATACAAAACCTACACCAGCTTCACAGTGTTCCCCTTCATTATATCCACTCCAGGAAAAAAAATGTGTCTTCACCTCTTTGATAAGCTGGCCTCCATTTGCCAACCTTGATTCACTTAGGGCTAATATTTGAATATGATACCTGCTGAGCTCTCTCACAAAAAAAGAGCTGTTGTTCTTTCAGGTATTCTGAATTTTGTGTTGTTCATGAACGTGTATGCATTCCATGTATCAATTAGTAAGTAAAATCATTATAGAACTCCTTACCCATCTCTCTGCCTTAAGTTTCTAGTCGTCAGTACTTAGTCAGCTTTTTTTTTCTTATTTGATGACAGATAAGTAAAACAAAAATAAGAACTACAACATCCCACATTTAAGCACGTGAATTGCACCCATCTCTTAAGGCTGTACAATAAGGACATGCCAGACCTAAAAAACAGGACTGTACTCCACCCTTCATCTCTTCCATTCTGAGTTTTATCCCTGCAATAGATCTCTGGGGTACAACACAGACTATGAATAGCAAAGGGTTGGTCTTTTCTCTATAGGCCTACCTGGGACCTTACAAGTTTTGCCTAACTTAAGGATGATTGGGAAACAGGGCTGCTGTTAATGGACATTCCAACAGTAATGCGTCAACTTTCAGTTGCAGAGAGGACAGGCATGTTGTTTTAAAGAACTGTCTAATGCAATTTTGGGCTACCTGCAGTGGAGAATACCATCTGTATCCAGAGAAAGAATTATGAACTTTGAACAAAGACCAGACTATTACCTTCAAATTAGAAAAAAAAAGTTATATTATTATGTAATTTTACTATTTCACACTTTATTTTTCTTCCTTAAGGATATGATTTCTCTGTCATCACATTTACCTGAGATCAATGTATAACATGGAACCAATGTAAAGACAAATAGAATGCCTTCTGTGTGGGGGGGGAGCAAGAATGGGGGAAAATTGTAAAATTCAAAATAAATAAAATCTTTCTAAAAAAATAAAGAACTGTCTAATGAAAAATTGGAAAATACTATTGCTTAAAACAGATATGGCTAATCCAGATTTTCTCTCCTTTTCACCAGAATGACTCCTACCTGGACCGCTCCGATGCTGACCTTCCTCTGTGTTTTGAGCAAACTGTTCTGGTCTGGATACCTCTGTGTTTCCTTTGGCTTTTGGCCCCTTGGCATTTATTCCACATCTATAAATCCAGAACAAAGAAATCATCTTTAACCAGCCTCTACCTCACAAAGCAGGTATGATGATCTCCCCATTTTTCTACCCTCTGGCCTTGATTCATTGCAAAGAAGTTCAAGGAAAGAAATAAGGGAGCAACCAAATTACCCTCTCTTTACCCTATGATCTGGTTCCTGTAACAGTCCCACATAATCTTACATCTGGAGCTAGAAGGAACTTTAGATACCATTTAGTCCAACTCCCTCATTTTATATCTAAGTCAAGACCCAGAGACCCTTGAACTCATTCTCCTCCCCATGTTTCATACCCACACATCTCATATTCATCTTGTCTGCCTACAAAACTTATAATTTCTCCAAGGGGGAGCTTCTGTGCTGTTAGACTCTGGTGCAATCTGACATCATTAACTACAGTTAGAAATGGTTGATCAGTGAAGTTGATGAAAACTTTTTTTTAGAGAGAGAAATAAGCTCATTTCCAGAAAGCATTTCAGATAAATGAGACTTATGTTATTCTAAATTCATATTTCAAACCTATTTGATTTCACTAAAGTTCTTTATCAGATTCCAACATTTCTGAGCCTCCAACAAAAATAATAACTGATATTTCAATTAGACTTTAAAAATTACAAAATGTTTTAAATATACAATCTTATTTTATCCTCAGAATAGTTTCAGTACGCAGGTACTATAGGAACCTTTGGATCTAAGGTTTATATTGAAGGGCTATTGTAATGCCTGTATAACAGATGTATAACAAACTATGTTGGGTTAAGTGAGTTGCCCAGAGTCATGCAGTTTTTATGTATATGAGGTGAAATTTGAACTCAGGTCTACTGAACTCCAAGACCAATTCTTATCTATCATGCCTTTGATAATATCCATCTAGAGAATGGGTTTCCATAATAATAATTTGTTTTATGAAACTATTTTTTAAATGTTCATTAGTCATTTCTTTAAAACAACTTGTTTGTCGTTCCTCCAACCAAAGGTTAATTCACTCCCATAAAATATAATCTTTGTTAGGAAAGAAACTTCATTCTTCCAAAGTCTTAGAAGGGAGTGGTTGGGGAGATAGGTGTTTCTTTCTCTCCTTCCCACTAGGAATATCAGCTAACTAAAGAGAGTGGGTTTTTACATCTTCAAGTTGTTGGAGATTTATCAAGTTAGGTTGTGAGCTATAGTGATATTTCTTGGTCGGGGATCCCTGATTTGAAGTCTTGACCATCATTCCTCTGTAACTCATAGGTCTACAGTCTTCTTCATACACTTACCCTGCCTGTACAAGGATCAAAACTGACTTCATAATGACAGGCTGAATTCTTATATACTAAGATCAATATATCTTTTGACAATATGACTTTACTCTTAAATAAGGATTGTAGGTACTAGACAAATAGCACTAATTCATATTTAGATTAAATATTTTAGTCCTTTAAGTCAGATGGGAATGAGAGTTAAAGTTATAGGTCAATTTTGGAATGGAAAAGGAGAGAAGGAAAGATTTAGAGCTGTCAGAAGTATGGTTGGGGGGAAGAGGAATCAGTCTTAAAATTTTAATTCATTACTCTAGTGACAGTGTATGGGGCTAGGTAGGTGGGAATGATATTACAGTATTACAAGAGGTATGAGAAGAGACACTGGAAATTTGGAGGAAGGTGCAAATACTTTTATATGTAAGTTCCAAAAAGATCTTGACAAACTAGAATATTGGACTAAATCTAATAAAATGAGATTTGACGAGGATAAATATTAAGTCTTTTGCTTGAGTTAAAAAAAAATATATATATATGTGTGTGTGTGTGTGTGTGTATATATATATATATATATATATATATATATATATATATATATATATATATATATATATATATGTAAGGCAAAGGAGCCAGGGCTAGGTAGCAGTTTCTCTGAGAACTTCTCTGGGACTTTTAGTGAGCTATTAACTGAATATCAATAAACATTGGAGAACCAAGAAAGCAAACATTGTCTTATACTCCACTAAATGATGGCTAGCTTCCTGGAGAAGAGAGGTGACTGGATGGTCATCAGAATATTTCAATCCTGGGCAACACATTTAGGAAGTATATTGATAAGTGCAGAAGTGTCCAGAGAGGGTATCTGAAGACCCTTGAGTTAATGTATGGAACAACAACCCCCTTAAAAATGCAAGGCAAAGATTTAAATATGAGAAACCAACAAGGGAAAGAAGAACAAGGGCAGCTAGGTGGCGCAATGGATAGAGCACCGGCCTTGGAGTCAGGAGTACCTGGGTTCAAATCCAACCTCAGACACTTAATAATTACCTAGCCATGTGGCCTTGGGCAAGCCACTTAACCCCATTGCCTTGAAAAAAAAATCTAAAAAAAAATCTTCAGGGGCTGCTAGGTGGCATAGTGGATAAAGCACCGGCCTTGGAGTCAGGAGTACCTGGGTTCAAATCCAGTCTCAGACACTTCATAATTACCTAGCTGTGTGGCCTTGGGCAAGCCACTTAACCCCATTTGCCTTGCAAAAAAAAAAAGAACAGTTGAAATAATTGGGGGTATTTAGCTTGGAAAAGGGAATATTTTGGGAAAATGATAGCTGCTGTCAAGTGTTTAATGAGCTGTCAAATAGAAGGAGGAATTGAACTTCTTGACTCCAGAGGGCAGAACTGAAATCAATGGGCAGAGGTTGCAGAGAGATAAATTTCGGTTTGCAGTAATGAGCGGTGTACCTACAATCTGGAATCCTGACAATGTCAATGATCTGGTCTCTCATCAATCCCTGGATTCCTGAATACAAATACATCTAGACTTTCAATGAAAAATTTAGGGACTCTGGAATAAGAGAATCCTGACAGTCACAAACAGTGGAATTGGGACAAATTATTCAACTTTCCTGAACCTAAGTTTACTCAGAGAAATTGGATTAAATTGCCTCTGACACCCTTTCTAGTCCAAGATTAATCCTTTGAATGGTATATACTAATGCCTTTACAGGTTTCTTATAGTGCTACCATGGGGAGCTGTTCACAGCTAAGAATCATTTAAAAGATCATAGATTTGGAGATCATATTGTACAACCATCTCAATTTAGAGGTGAGGGAATAGATACTTATATAAGTTGTGGGGCAGCTGGGTGGCACAGTAGATAGAACACTGGCCCTGGAGTCAGGAGGACCTGAGTTCAAATCTGGTCTCAGGCACTTAATAATTATCTAGCTATGTGACCTTGGGTAAGTCACTTAACCCCATTGCCTTGTAAACAAAAAAAAATACAAGTTGTGATTTGGTGGGAAATGCAAGATCCCTCAGACTGATATGTGTAGCTCCACTGAAATGCTCATTGAACTATACTATGCTGCAAAAAAGGAATAGTAATAGGCTGAGCTTCAAAAATCATAGTTCAAAAGCTTATTGATAGAGTCCTGGCACTGAGTGAACTAGAATGAGAAATCTTTCTTTGTTGTATGAGATCAATGTTTTTAGTATAATCATTTCCCAAGAGTCCAACAGGAAATGATTCAGTCTCACATTTTTCTAGCACTACATTTACAAACCAATGACCTCTATATCTGGATCATTGATTGAAAGCTGGTGGGGACCTTCCAGATTATTTCATCCAACTCCCTCATTTTACAGATATAAATGATAGGTAGAAATTTACAGATGACATATAACTTGCCTTTGGCTCCTGTTTGGACTTTACCTACAGATACCTGACTCTTGCCTCAGATGACCATTAATTTGTCTTATTCTTCTCTACCAGAACTATTATGCCATGCCAGATTCAATTATTCTATAGGTATTTCATTCTATTCTATGGAACACTCCCCAGGGAAAAGAATTAAGAATAGAGTTTTGTGCTTCTTCTTATAATAATTATTACTTCTCACTTTGCTATTTCATTGACTTCCCAATCATTTCAATGTGAATACCCATCCCATCATTTCAGAGGATAGTCTGTTCACATCTCCTACCACTCATGCCTTCCATGAATTTTCTGTAAAAGACCTACCCAACACAACGAATATTTTCTTCTGTCTTCCTGGATTCCATTGCAGAGCTTGAACTGTTCATGGTCATTTGATCTTATTCCATGATGGACCTATCTTTGTTTTCAATTATACATTTCCTTGATAACATTTTTGGTCACTTTTGTATGCAAATGATCCTAGATAAGCCATTGCAGTTACTTATACCCATTTCTCTACTAGTTTTTAGGACAATCATAATGTTGTCTTTGGGGAAGATATATTTTTCAAATGACCAGTAATTCTATATTCAGCTTGCCTTCTGATTCTGGGCAGTTTTCTTTTATGATTCCTTGGAATACTATATTCAGGCTGTATGTTTATGTGAGTGTGTGTATTTGTGTGTTTTAAGTCTTAATTTTTAGAAAGTTTGAAGATTTTTAAATAATTTCTCTCTTCACTCATTTTTCAAGTCATTTGTTTTGTTTCAATATTTGTCATTGTCTCATTGTATCATTGAGTTGTTTGATTCATTTATTTTTCAGGGAGTCCAACATTTGGGTCATATTTCCCACCTTTTGTTCTAATCTATTTTTGTTTCATTTTTTCCTTCAAGAGTTTTAATTTCATTCTAAAAAATCTCTGCTTTCCTTTTTCATCCACTTTTGGGGTCCTCGAGTCTCTTTGTAGCCTGCTTGTATTGGTGAATTATAATAATAGATACCATTTACATTTATATCACATTTATTTACAATACATTTAAAATTTTTTTTGTTGATCAGCTCCTCATGACAGCATTTGGTGTTTTCTTGACAAAGATACTGGCTTTAGTGACTCACCCAGGTTCACACAGTTAGAAAATATCTGAGCCCAGAATTGAACTTCCTTCAGGTTCTGTTCTCTTTTGCATTGGGTAATTAGACCCTAGACCTCTTCCCTTTGAAATGGTCCTGCTACTGTTCTAGATGGGGTAGCTGGAAGCCACCCTCTCCTTGTGAAACATAGGAATAATCTGGTTAAAAGCAACATTCACAAATTTTCATCAAAAATACTGTTAATAAGTGTGCGTAAATCATAAAAATTTTATAGCAATGAAAAAAATGAACATATGAGTTGGTGATTGCTAATTATCATAGATTAAGAGCTAGAAAGAACCTCAGAGGGTTCATTTTACAGATGAGAATGTTGAGACCCAGCAAAGTTAAGTGACATGCCTAAGATTTCAGATGTAGTAAGTAGCAGAGCCAAGAGATCTCCTCTTTTGGAATCATCCCTTCTTTGGAAATACCTTAAAATTGCCTTAAAACAGACATTCCTAATTGCTTTCAGAATTATGTTCTTTATACATGGATATCTGTAGGCATTTGATTAGATCTGGTATTTTTTCCTAGGACAACTTGTTGGTGGTATGTGGAGTCAGGAATATCTGAGGTGAAATCTGGCCTTAGATATTTAATAGCTATGTGACTCTGGGCAAGTCACTTAACCTCTATTTGCTTCTGTTCCTTATCTGTAAAATGGAGATACACTGGAGAAGGCAAAACCACTCCAGAATCTTTGCCAAGAAAGTTCCATGGGGTCACACAGCACTGGACTTAACTAAGCAACCACAACAGTGAGTTTTCCTAACATCATTAAGTGCCATTTTTACTTCCTCAAAGAGCACATTGTTTACTGAAGTATTAAAGTCTAGATATGATAGTTCCATAGTCATCGATAACTGAAAATAAATAATGAAAGTAGCTATAGAAATAATTAGCAAATCTATTTCTTACTTTTTCTTTCTTTCTTTCTTTGTTTTTTTTTTGGGGGGGGTCTATTTGTCCTTCAGTTTTATCTGCAAGTTCTCTTGAAAGGATAAGTCTCATGACAAACTTTTCTTTTTCATTGCTTTTCATTGTTTTGTGAGGTGATAAATTCTACTAATTTTTAGTCCTTGATGAGGTTTTGCAAAAGATGTTTGTATTCTGAACTAATGTTTTCCTCGACTGCTATGTTGCTCTATTTGGTGGGGGAAAAAATCAAATATTTAATGTCTGAACTGTCTTTATGTTCTTTTGTCTTCCTTACTTTGACAATAACTTCAGCTCATTTAAACTTTTTTTAATGGGGATAATGAGAACTATTATTATTACCTTTATCTATTTCTCCTTTTTCAAAGTCAACTGCTTTTTCAAGGAGGTCAGTTAAAGTTGCTGCAATTGCATGAAGGCCGCTTCTCATCTTTAGCCTTCTAATTTAATGCTGATTTTAATTTTTGCTGGAAGGAAATTTCTAGTCTAACACTCTGATCTTAACTTATGAGGAAGTTGAGATACAGAGATGTTATCTGGTTTGTCATCTGACTGTGAAAACACAAGTGTGTGCTTTTTTTGTACATCAAACATCAATTATTACTACTAATAGATATAATACCTCATAGAATTTTATGCTTATAAAATTCTTTTCTTATATAGTAAATAACTTGATCAAGGATTATTAATGCTTTATAGCAGAAAAATTTGAAGTTTGTGGAAATGAAGGGTCTTACTCGTGGTCATAAAACTAATAAATGACAGAACAGATTCGAACAGGTAGTTCAATTTGATATATAGTCTCTTATTTGACATGCTGTAAATTTCATGAATAGTTTTTTTATTTCATTTATTTAATTTTCCCTGGTTATTCTCTCCCTTCCCCTGTCCCACCCCCTTGGTTGACAAAGCAAGCAATTTGATATAGATTAAAAATGTGTAGTCATGCAAAAATTTCCATAAATAGTCTTTTGAAAGAAAACAAAGATTCCTCCCCCCAAAAAAGAAACCAAGAAAAATAAAATTAAAAAAAAGTATGCTTCAAACTGTATTCAGACACTATAAGCTTTCTCTGGGATGCATAACATTCTTTATCATAAATCCTTCAAAGTTTTCTTGGATCACAGTTTTGCTGAGAAAAGCTAAGTCATTCCCAATCGATCATCTTACAAAATCTATGATAGCTATGTCTTCAGTGAACTAGAGTCATCCAGAGCCTCAGAGGACCTTTTTTTTTTTAACAAACTCTCCCACCTCAGCATTTCCCTGAGAACCTTCCAAACACATTTCCTGTATTGTCTTGGGATCTGGCAATATGTCAGAACATATTATCTTTTGTCAAGGTTTGTTCATGGAGAAAGTGTCATGTTTCCAGGTCAATGTTTATGTTAGCAACCAGTAGCCACTCTTACCTCAGGAGAAGACAGTGATAAAAGCAATTTTCACTAGTGAGGACATTGAACATGATTATTAGGTTTCTTCCTTTCCCTTTTAAAATATTGTTATCTGGGAAAAAAGAATATTTTCTCACAGAAGATATGGAATCTAGAATAACAGAAACAGTGGATTTTTGGAACCCAAGAAGAAGACTTATTAAATAGCCTTATTAAATAAGTTCTGTCAGAAACATTCCTATATTTTGTCCAAATATTTTGGATCCTTATGCCTCCCACTTCCACTAGGACTTAGCATCATTAACTCAATTCAAAAACCATTCAATGTTTAACCCTTATATGCAAGACTTAGTGCCAGTGGCTGGGATATAAAGACAAAACCCTCTGAAAGGCACTTTCCCTAAATAAGAGGCAGAATGGTTCAGGCATTTCAGAAAAACTGAAAACGAATTCTAATTTTGCTGCTCAGTATTTGAATAATTATGTGCAAATCACCTCTTGGACCTCAGTTTTCTTATCTATAAAATGAAGACATTGACAAATACATGATTTCCGAGATTGCCTCCAGCTCTAAATCTCTGATCCTTTGATTCCCAGAAGCTACTGGAAGATTACAGCATGTACAGAGATAAATAAATACAAGATAACTTGAAGGGGAAGATAGCATTGATGACTCTCTCAATGAAAGTGTTGCCAGAAATGAGTTAGAGATTGGCTAAGAAGCCACAGATTCTAAGATGGAGGCGAAGCATGACTGAAGACCTGAGCAAGACTCAGAGGCAGGAGATGCAATGCTGAGTTCAGGGAACAACAAAGAGACCAATTTTGATAAAACACAGAATTCGTGAAGGATTGTGAAACAATGTGAAATATGCTGGAAATATAAGACAGGACTATATGGTGAAAGACTTTAAATTACAAGTTGTACTTTATCCTAGGGGCAGTAAGAAGCCACTGAAACTTCTTAGAGGCATTCCACTTTGTCACTGTTTCTGCATTCTTGAATTCCTTACAATTTAGTTTCTACCCTACTGCTCTATTGGGATAGTCTTCCCAAGGGTTATACTAATTACTTTATGCATTGGGATTTTTCTCAGTCCTTGTCCTCTCTTTCCTTCTGCTTCATTTGACACTTTTTCTACCTTCTTTCCTCTTAAAACTCTTATTCTTCCTCCCTTTTTTCTTCCCCCCTTTCCCTTTCCCTCCTCTCTCCCCTTTCCTCTTTTCTTCTCCTCCCTCCCCTTCTTTCTCTCCCTTTCCCTACTCTCCCTTTCTTTCCCCTCCCTCTCCCTTTCTCTTCCTTCTTCTCTCTCTTCCCTTTCCTTATACAATATTCTTTTAGTTCTCATATCCTTCCAGTCAGTCCTGCACAGTCAAGTTTGATGATTTTTCTTTGTAAATATTGATTTTTCATCAAAGTTTAATTATTATAAAGAAATATGATTTATCAGAAATATATCTAATGGAGGAAATGGAGGAGCCTCAGAAAATGTATCAATTACATGTCCACTACCTAAGTCAGTGATCCATTTTATCAACACTTTCACCTAAGATCTCACCTCTTTCTGTTCTCTGGGACTACCCTCAGTTCTGGATCAGGAGCAAAGGATTAGCCTAGAGTTGGGATGGCAATAAACCTCTAACATTTTGACCTTTTCAAACATTCCTAATGATAATCTTACTAAGTATCCTGTTGGAACTAATGTAGAACATGTATAAATTCTTTGTATATGAGACATTTGGTTCACTAGGAACTCAAAGGATCTTAGATATAAAATGAGAATCTAAGGAACTTAGAGAACTTTAGTCTAGACCAGGGATTCCTTTTTGGTATCATGTGCCCTGTTAGCAATATGATAAAACCTCATGGATCTCCAGAATGTTTTTAAATACAATATAAACTAAAATATGTATAAATAAAATTAAGAGTGACAAAGGAAAGTGATTATATTGAAATACTGTTATCAAAAATCTTTTTAAAGGTTCACAGACTCTAAGTTAAAGTCCTGTGTTCTAATCCAATCTCTTGACTCTACTTCTGTAGTCTAGGGAGTGATTTCTTACTAACATTATTTATTTCTTTTTTCAGGTGCTTGTTGTGTTACTCTTAATTACATCAGTCATAGAGCTGGCCCTGGTCCTTGTTAAGAGTGGGAGTCAGACCACTGGCCCTGCGGTTCAATACACTAATCCATGTCTCTTCATAGTCACCTGGGTAAGAAACATCCACAAGCCTCTGAGTCTGAAATTTATTCTTTTGGTTTAAAATGAGAACAATCCAGATGCAAGAATCTGAGATCCAGAATAGAGACACTTTAGTCCAATCTCTTCATTTTCTGGATGAGGGAAACTGAGTCAAATAGAGAATACATGATTAACAAGTTACTGGCAGGGTGGGGAGAACTCATACCTCCTAATACCCAGTCTAGTGGGCTTTCCACTACTTCCCTATGTCTTAAATATTGTTTCTGATGGAGTTGCCCATATAATAGGAGGAAGTCAGTTATAAAATGGTAAAACTCGGGGCAGCTAGGTGGTACAGTGGATAAAGCACCGGTCCTGGAGTCTCAGGAGTACCTGAGTTTAAATCTGACCTCAGACACTTAATAATTACCTAGCTGTGCGGCCTTGGGCAAGCCACTTAACCCCATTTGCCTTGCAAAACAACAAAACAAAACAGCAAAACCAGAGAACAGATAATTATAGGCTTTAACTTTCTGTGAAGTCATCTCCCTAAGTGAAATGAAAGCTTTATGGACTCAGATAAAAGAATTATGTAATGCAAATTCTAATCCAGCCTCTTATTTTATACAATCCAACAAACATTTATTGAAGGGGAAACAGTTCTAGGTTCCGGGGACATTACAAAGTTTAGAGAAGAAATTGTCCCTGCCCAGCCAGGGAATGAAGATCTAAGCACAGGTCATTTGGAACATGTAATAATTTGTAATAAGATTCCAAACCAAGCTTTATTTGAAACAAAATGATCTCCCCAGTGAGACAGAAGCAGAAACTGATGCTCAGTTAAATGTTCCAAACTGTGGTTAGTGGCAAAACCAAGACTGGGACCTAGGTCTTCCTATACCCAAGTCATCATGCTTTCTGCTTTAGCACACTGCTTCCTAGAATGTGAAATGGTTTTTCTTATGTCCTCCTGTCTAAGTACTGAGGATGAAATGTGAGTTTTTTGATTTAAGCAGAAAGAGAAATTCAACTGCTATGAATGCAAAAATAATCACTCCAAAAACTAAACCTGATCCTAGGTAGCCAGAGGCAGTATTCAGACAGAAAGTTGTCTAGTATTATTTATATGAACCTAGGTTCAAAAGAACATGGAAGAGAGGAGGCAGCTCACTTCTCTGATTCTTCCATTTGCTTTGGCTAATATTAATAGAAGGCATAGGCACAGAGGTATTACATGTTTTTGTCTTTTATTTTTCTTAATTAGAGATTCATGTTTTTGAGTTTAGAAACCTTTTTTTTTCTTTTTTACTCCTCAGTTCCCCATTCAAAGACAAAGGATATCATATCTTGTATTTTAAGTTTAGTTCACTGCTAGCTGATAACCGGTGACTGGAAAGTTGCTTCCTAGAATCTGGGGAGGGGAAAGAAGGTCACTCATAGGGGAAATGGAAACATCTCTGGCTACCATCTTTTCTTGGGTCTGTTTTTCCCATTTCCATCATGGATTCCATGGTTCTGTTAGTGAACAACGTTCTTACAAAACATTGCTTCCTCTCCAGCTCCTGGTTTTGGTGATCCATCACTGCAAAAGATGGTGCATACAGAAAGACTCTTGGATACTGTTTATGTTCTGGATTCTCTCTCTGGTCTGTGGGATTTTCCAACTCCAGACTCTTATCCGGATCCTCTTAAAGGTTAGTGTGGGAAAAATGGAACAAGAATCCCTTAAGTTTAAGGAAATCGGGTTCCAGCTAGAGTTGGGGAAATGGGGCTTGATTATTAATGGGTTCTAAACATTGGACAAAGATCTGGTCAATCTAGAAAAAGGGTTCTTAGTCTTTTCGTGTGTTATGGAACACTTTGGCAATGTCATTGTAGTCTACTAACACCTCCTCAGAATAATGCTATGAGTGCAAAAAATAAAATATCTTAGATTACTGGAAACCAATCCTATAAAAATATGGTTATCCAAAATTTAAAAAAACAACACAGACCTCAAGTTAAGAACACTTGGTCTAGAATCACCTTGAGGGCACAAGCTATAATACTCTATTGTTGGGGTGGCTAGGTGGGGCAGTGGATAAAGCACCAGCCCTGGAGTCAGAAGTACCTGGGTTCAAATCTCAGACACTTAATAATTACCTAGCTGTGTGGCCTTGGGCAAGCCACTTAACCCCATTTGCCTTGCAAAAACCTAAAAAAAAATAATAATAATACTCTATTGTTGTTTGGTTTGGGTTTTTTTGACATTTTTTTTTTCTCCTAGGGAAACAATTCCAATCTTGCTGGATTCTGCCTGTATTTTATTTCCTATGGTATTCAGCTCCTTACTGTGATAATATCATCCATTTCAGAGAGGACTCCAGAAACCAAAGCATCATCAAATGTGAGATTTTGAAATTTTGACTGCCTACCCACTATGTCATGGGATAGTCAGTCAGGTATTTAATTAGTATATATTTATCAATCGATTAATATACCAGGCAGTGTACTGGATCTTGGGGATATAAAACCAAAAGTAAACCAGTCCCTGTCCCCAAAAGCTTACATTCTTTAAGTCTTTTGAGAGATGGCAACCTCAGCAGTCCCACATGGGGATGCAGGAAGCCCAGGGTAGAGTGGTAGAGCTCCTCTCAGGGACTTTAGAAATAAAGGATGGCTATAGCATTGACTTGTTGCCTTTAGAAAAATCTCCTAGTCTCAGCCTGGGACCTTTATATAGCTGATTGTTATATATGGAAAGTAACTGACTGTTTATAGGAAACTCGTGATGAATCATGAACCAGTCATTAGCATATTGAGAACTTCAAACAAGCTCAACAAGCACTTTTGATTGGCAGATTCCTGGGCAACAGGAAATATCTATGAGAGAATGAACTGTTCCTGATTTCAGAATTTATTGTTGTGTCAATGTCTGATTTTTTTCTTTTCTGTGTCTTGCAGAATCCATCTGCCACGGCCTCATTTATTAGTTCCATTACCTTTAGTTGGTTTGACAGGTATGAGTTAGCCCTTTAGCATTGTCTCTTCACCTTACTCCCCCTCACCCCTTTAGAGGACATGGGAAGTTACATAAGAATGGGTATGGAACCAGTGTCTGATTGTCTTTGGAGACAAAATAAGCTTAGAATATTAAATCCAAGTGTTTTTATTGATGAATAATTACCCATCAATTTGCCTTTAAACTCACTATCATAGACTCATTTTGATTATTTTTGAAGTCCTTTTTGATACCCACAATTCATCATTCAGATACAAACAGAGAACATTATGTCTTAAGTTTTATTGAGTACAATTCAGTGCTAGCTGTGAATAGATGACTAAAGGAAGAAAAGTGCTGACAGGGGAAAGGGAAACAAACATCCTGGCTATTATTTTTAAGAGTCCAAGCATATGAGACAGTTAGGTGGTACAGTGAATAGAGCACAGGCCCTGGAGTCAGGAGGACTTGAGTTCAAATCCAGCCTCAGATACTTTACCTAGCTGTGTGACCTTGGGCAAGTCCCTTAATCCCATTACCTTGCAAAGAAACCTAAAAAAGAAAGTTCAAGCATACAAATGAAATGCATGCATTGGCATCAACTTGGTGGTGTCATCATAAAAATGAGAGTTCTCGAAGTGTAAAAACTCATGACTAGCCCTGGAGGTAGAAAAGCTCAGGATATTTTTTCACAAGCATGCAAAGTTCATAGATTAAAACTTTTTCCTGAAGAGACAAGAAATTGCTTGAGGACAGGGTAGATAAAAAAAGATCTAAGTAAGAGTGCTTGAGGGAAAGAGTGGAAAGGAAAGGAGCCATAAGAGCCAACTGGGCTTAGAACTGAGTGAGTCTGGCCAGGAGGAGAGTTTAGGGCAGACTTTAGTCTTGCCACTTCCTGTGCAGGGAAACAGGAAAAATCCAGTAAAGGGGAATCCCACCCCCTCTATGTAATTGAGACCATTCTGAAAGGCTGGAAGCTGCAGGAGGGGTAGAGGGTTGAGCTGAAGATGGTCTTATCTTGGCAAATTTACATTTACCTACAGAGTTGTTTCATTGAACAATAGGACAGAATTTACATCTGATTAGGGCCCTTACTGCCAAGAGAGCCATCAGAAAACATCAGACAGGCACAAATAGCATTTTCTTAATATTAAAACTAGACAGCTCATTCTACTGAATCAGTTGGAGTATTCAGACAGATGTACCATAAGCAGCTGGAAATATAAGGACTGGAGTTCAGAAGAGAGATTGGGGGAAAGAGGAAGATTTGCTTAGAACCACAATAATAATGAGAGGCAGGCCCATAGAGTGATATAAGGGGCAGCTAGGTGGCACCGTGGATAGAGCACTGGCCCTGGAGTCAGGATGACTTGAGTTCAAATGTGACCTCAGACATTTAATAATTATCTAGTTGCATGACCTTGGGCAAGTCACTTAACCCCATTACCTTGCAAAAGCAAACAAGCAAAAAAAGAATGGCCATAGAATGATATAGAATGAAACCAGAAAGCCAAGTTGAACCAAGTTGTGAAAGGAATTAAAGCCCAAATGAAGAATTTTATGTTTGATCCTGGAGGCAATGGGGAGTCATAGGAGTGACATCCATAGGAGTCAGATCTGCACTTATGGAAAATCATTTTGGTAGCTATTTGGAGAGATATGAGATAGGGAGACCAGCTAGGACAGGATGAGGACTAAGATAATGACCCCATCTCAAGATTTCATAGGTTGTCATGAAATACCCTCCATAATCTTATTCAACCTTTATTTCCTGCTACTTTCTATTCCTACTATTCCATTCATTATTTTCTGAATTTTCTTTTCACTTTTCTGCCTCTGTATCTTTAACCAGGCTATTCCCTCCAGTCAAAATGCCTCTTCCTCTACCAACCTGATAACACATCTCTGACAATCATAATTCTACCTGTTCACACTGGGCAGCTCTATGAAGTCTTCTTTGAAAAAAAATGATCTCTCCTTTTGTAAAACTCTAGTAGTGCTCTGTTTATATCTTGGAATTGCCACAGAAAATTTTGTATTCTATGTTTGGCATCATTTATATCTACAACTAAACTATAAGTGCTTGAGAGCAGAGATGGTTTTTTACAATTTAAAAAATCTCTCAGGGTACCAAATAGGGAGCCTTAATAAATATTTATTGAAGGGGTTGGATGGAAGTGATGTTGAGGAGAAAGAAACAAAAAGGAATTTAAAGAATAAGGGATTGGTTAATAAAATATACTGAAAACAACAAAGAAAAGAATAAATTATGTTAAATACTACAGAGAGATCAAGGAGGAGTTAGTTGTGTTGTTTGTGGTTGCTGATGAGTCATTTTCAGTAGAATGTTGGATGGAAAACATAACAGGGAGATGAGGTGGTAAGGAAGTGGCTATAGAATCATTTGAGAAAATTAGAGAAAAATTAAGAAAATAGGAGGATGGAGGAGGCAGTGGAGATAAGTGAAGGTGCTGTGTTCAGTTTGGTTTGGTTTGGTTTTTTCCAAAAGTGAGAAGAATGTGAGAGAGGAAGGATCTAGAGGAGAAGATGAGCTTGGAAAGTCTGGTTTTAACTCAATAATTCTGTGAATGTTCTTTTACAGCATCATTTTTAAAGGCTACAAACGGCCCCTGACCTTGGAAGATGTCTGGGATTTGGATGAAGATTATAAAACGCAAGAGGTCACTAAGATATTTGTCAAACACATGGATACAGAGGTCAAGAAGGCCAGAAAGGAGCTACAGAAACGGCGTCAGAAGAGGAAGTCTCTGGAGACTTCTGAAGCCAGAATGAATGGGCTAAACTCTAGTCAGAGCCAAGACAACCTTGTGTTGGTAATTTTCTCAGAGTGCTGGTAAACACATGGATTGTGCAGATGGGCATGCTTCTCTCTCTCTTAGGTGCATGTCAGTGTACATGGTAGTAATAGCGAGGGCAATGCCCTATATTTGTAAAGCATTTTACAATTTTCAAAGTGCTTTTAGATAGATGATTTCATTTGACTCTCACCATGATAGCAAGAAAAGGGATTATTATCTTCACTGGCAGATAGAGACCCTGAGGCTTAGAGAGATTCAAGTCACTGGCTCCAGGAGACACAGCATGAGATTGAAATACAACTAGAAATCAAATATCCTGGCTCCTAATCTAGAGCTCTTTAACTAAGAGCAATATAAGTCCAAAGCAAAATGCTAAATTGTGTTCCAAGCCAAAATTATTATAGAAAGGAAGCTTTTCTATAATAATGGGGAATGGTTTCATTGTGTCTTTGTATTCCATACAGCATTCCATATACTCACATACAGTAAGCGCTTAATGGTTGTTGTCCTTCCTTCTCAGAGAGGACCAAAATGACATCACTATGTTAGAGTCAAATTTCATTGTGTCTGACTGTGGTGGATCAGATTAATGTGAGCTCAGAACACTCTACCACAGGTCATATAGCCTCATACACTTACTGGCTGGGTGGTTTTGAATAAGTCACTTCACCCAATTTGCCTCAGTTTCCTCATCTGTAAAATGAGCTGGAGAATGAATGGTAAACCACTCCAGTATTTCTGCCAAGAAAAGCCTCCAAAGGGGTCACTAATAATTAGATACAACTGAAACAACTAAACAAAGAGAAAGGAGAGTCCCCTGAGATGGCTTTGGGATTTCAGTGAGCCTTGAATGTCTAGATATAATTGTTCTTCATGATTCTACCCTTGACCCACTCTCTTCACCCTCCACATTGGATAGATCACCAGCCCTGGAGTCAGGAGGACCTGAGTTCAAATTTGATCTCAGATACCTGATACTATCTTTTTGACCTTGGGCAAGTCACTTGACCCTCTTTGCCTTGCAAAAACAAAAACAAAAAAAACTTAGAGCTAAGATAGCTAGTAGTAAAACTCTGTCAAACTCCAGTCCCACATGTTCAAACTTCTACTGGGTATCTTCAGATGAATGTTCTACTGGCTTCTCAAATTTAACACATGCAGAACATTTTCTTCCCATGATAATTTCTTCCCTTGGTCTTCCATTTTTCTGTTAATGGCACTAATATTCTTCATGTCCTTCAGACTGCAAACCTGATACTCAACTATGGATCTTATTTCTTCCACCTGTTCCCCAGTTAGATGCACACATCACCAAATCATAATGAATCTATCTCTGCAGTATTTTCTGCATAGTAATCTCCTTTTCATTTTGTTTCCATGAAAAACAGAGCAATCTGCTGAAAAAGTACAGGAGTCAGGGGAGAACTGGGTTCAAATTCTGCCTCAGACATTTACTGTATGTCCCTGAATGAGGGATCTCACATGATTGCTGTAAAGATCAAATATAACATGGAAGGCACATTGAAAACCTTAGGGTACTATACAAATATTAGGATTATTTCCAGTACTCTAGTCCAAGCCCTCCCTACTTCTTGCTTGAACTACTGCAGCAGTCCCCTGTCCGGCCTCGTGGCTGCCAATTTCTCTCTGAATCTCTCCTACATATCATTACCATTATGAATTTTTTTTTGGCAAGGCAATGGACTTAAGTGACTTGTCCAAGGTCACACCGCTAAGCAAGTATTATGTGTCTAAGGCTATATTTGAACTCAGAGTCTTCTGACTCCAGGGCCAGTGCTCTATTCACTGTGTCACCTAGCTGCCTCCCAGAATAACTTTCTTAAATGTACCATGATGACCATCAGATTACCTCCCAAACACCTGTAATCCTAACTTCTATAATTCCTTGTCCTCAAAGAGCTGATGCATGATACCATTTAATGCTGGGTGACCACCATCTTCAGGTCTAAAAGTTGTGAGGTGGAGATAATGACACAAATTAACATTTTTTTTGAGTTGAAGATCTTGATGTTGGTAGAAAGGAATGGGGAGAGTGAACCAAAGAGCAAAGGAATGGAAGACAGGGATGAGCACAGTGAGTGCCAAGAGATGGTGAGGAGAATGGCTTGGATGAAGCAGAGTGACAGACATATACCATCAGCCATGGCTGAGCAAAATTTTACCATTAATGCACAAGCTCTGAGGAAGTAGCAGCATATATAGGAAGGTTGGAAGTGTTGGAGTTCAAAATCCAGAGTAGAAAGGAGTGGTGTAGTAGTTGGAGTTTGAGGTAAGAGTCAAACTAAGGAGTTGGAAAAAACAGAGACCTAACCCAAGGAAGCTGGGAGATACAAAATACACAGAATTAGAAGACTGAAAAAAATGGGTCCTAAGGCAAGAGTACCCATCAATTGTTTCATAAGGGGGGAACTGAGCTCTATGTTTTTGTCTCAGGCTTTCAGATTTCTTATATCACTTGTGATCCTAAATCCTTACTGCAAAAGACATGTATGAACATGGATACCCATTTTGTAAGACTGATAGAGGGTAGCTAGGTGGCGCAGCGGATAGAGCACTGGCCCTAGAGTCAGGATGACTTGAGTTCAGATCTAACCTTACTTAATTATTTAATAATTACCTAGCTGTGTGGCCTTGGGCAAGTCACTTAACCCCATTGCCTTACAAAAACAGACTGATAGGCACCTAACTCAAGGCTCTTCTAGACTTTCTCAATGACTTGTCTTTGCCCTTAGGAAGACATGAAACAGAAAAAAAAGAAGAAAAAGTCAAAATCTGGAACCACTGAAGACTATGCCAAGTCCTGGTTAATCAAAACTCTGTTAAAAACTTTTCGTGGTGTCTTGATGAAGTCCTTCATATTCAAGCTAATTCAAGATATCCTGACGTTTCTGAGTCCTCAGCTCCTCAAGTGAGTTGTGGAGTATTGTCTAGTCACAGAGGTTATTCTATCTAGGTAGAAGGCTGAACTCTACCATTCCCTTGCATTTTTCACTGCAATCTACTACATGTACTTGATTGAAAACAAAGGGGCAATTTTCAAAACCTACTTGGAATGGTAGTGGGTCCCTTTCACTACCCTTCACCATGTCCAAGCTTTTCTGGCATCCAGCCTTATTTTTCTTTTCTCCATTCACATAGTTTCTGCCCTCATTGCCTCTTCCCTGCTCTAATTAACCTCATAGTCTCCTTTCTTCTAATCTGTCACCTCTCCAATCCCTGTTCTGAGCAGTTGCCAAAATAATCTTTCTAAAGCACATCTGACCCTATTATTCTCTTCATCATGAGCCCTCAGTGACTCCCTATTGCATCACTGACCACATACAAGCTACTCAGTTTGGTATTTAAAGCTTTTTACAAGCTGGCTCCCAGTCTACCTTTTCAAGCCTGTCTTACATCATTCTCCTTCATACACTATGAATTCTAGTAACCATATAAACTTATTGGCTGTTCCCCAAACTAAGTGTTCTATCTCCATCCTCTATGCCATTGAACAAACTGACCTTCCTGCATAGAATGCACTCCCTCCTCATTTTTTCACCTCTTCAGGGCTCAGGTACCTCTGTTTACAGAAAGCCTTCTTCTTCCCTCTAGGTATTAGTGCTCTCTGCACTTAAGTTTGTATTATGTTTATGTATAATTAAGTTTATGTCCCTGTCCCATATTATGTTTAGCTATTTACCTGTTGCCTTTTCCCAGTAGAAACAACTCTTTGAAGGAAGCTTTTCCATTAGTTTTTAGTCTATTGGAGCCTTATGTCTTATACATAATAGGCACTTAATTAATGCTTGTTGAATTAGATTGGGCTTTTAGGAAAATTTAAACAATAGATTTGTTCTTGGCTATGAGCTACTCCCATTTTGCTTTTGTTAGACTTCGGTCTGACATCCCTTCCTTGGGAGTTTAGATAAATTGCAATAACCTGCACAAAATTAGGAGTCACGGCACCTGGATTCTAAGTATGTTTTTAGACATGTAACCTTGAGAACTTCTCTAGGTCTCAGTTTGCCCAGGTTTGAAATGAGAGAACTCTTTTAGTTCTCTAATACTTTATAAACCTTTTCTTTCCTGTGGTCTGTCGAAAACACTATCCTAGAGGAGAAATCCTTCAGTTTACATTGGAGGCATCTCCTGTTGGCTTAGTCAACATTTTCAACGGGGTAAGGGCAGCTATACCCCTTTCAGTTTACTCAACTTTTACTTAGGCTCATTCAGGGGAAGAAAGACTAAGAAATGGCAAAGATAATCTCAATGCCTTACATTGCCCACTCCACTTTTGCTATTCTCCATAGGATATAGACCTGGAGCTGGAAGGGGCCTTAGAGATCATTAAGAACAACCTGGATGGAGTTTTGTGGATCTGGAAACTGGGTGGGTGGGTGGGGTCATTAAGTGGCCGATGCAGGACTTGAAATCAAACTCTTTGGTTCCAAATCTGATGTTCTTGCCTGACTTCCACCAAAGGATAGGGTTGGGGGTAGGAGGAAGGGAATACGTTGGTCCATTCAGGAGACTGGTTAGCATTTCAGTGATGGAATGAGCTCCTGTCTCTCTCACAAAGTGAGGGGTTCTTGGATCTTGGCAGTCTGGATGGTGTCACTTATTTGACTTTTCTCTGGCAGGCTGATGATCTCATTTATTAGTGACTCTTCACCGTATTTGTGGAAAGGCTACATCTTTTCTGTCCTCTTCTTTGTGGTGGCCCTCATCCAGTCTTTCTGCCTTCAGTGGTACTTTCAGTATTGTTTTGCCCTGGGCATGACTGTGCGGACAACCCTCATGGCTGCTGTTTATAGAAAGGTAAGCATAATTAAAGGTAATCAGAATTACGGGTCTCCTCCCAAATAGCTGCTGGATATACAAAGAAAAAGCAAAACCAGACCTGGTCCCAAGGGGATTTACATTTCAGCAGCAGAAACAATATGTATATAAATAGTTTATAAGATATGCATAGATGAAAGGCAAACTTAAAGAGGAAGAGAAGGTAGTTGGGAGCAAGGTAACACTGAGAAAATTGCTATCACAAGAAAACAAAAGGAGAACTTTTAGGGTTACTCTTTCCATCATCACTTATGGTTAGAGAACTGCAGAAGGTAAATGGGCAAAAATGGGGTTATCTGGCTGCTTCTTTAAATCCAGAAAAGAAAACATTATTAACCTTTAGGCATTTGAGACATTTTCTGATTTCATATCATGACCAAGAAATCTGGTATGTCCCCTGCCAAATAGTAAATTGATGGGACTGAAAAGACATGAGAGGAGAAATGGCAACTGAGGTGGATCTAACCTGATCCCATACACATGAGAATAAGAGATTTATACCAACAAGATTCAGTGCCTAGAAATAGCAAAAAGTATCTGATAAAAGGCAATTCACTTTACCTTAAGCATGAAACTCTCTAGTTCTGGTCCTTCACTGTAAGTGATCAACACTTCCCATAGACATATGGCTCAGAACCATGTTCTTCTATATACTTTATTCAGTGAGTTTATACCAATAAGTCTCAGACTCTAGAAACAATGAACTATGTCTAGAAAAGACAAGTTACTTGACCTCAAGTGTGGATTCTATGTTTCTCTCCATTTCAAAGGTTCTTCACCTGTTAAAAATAGCCACACCACCCCAATGGGGAGATGGTTCAAAATGATCCCTCTATCCTCTATCTGAGACTAGAACCAATCACTCAATAAATTATTTGCTAATTATTTTCTCCAAGGTCTCTAATTTTCCTGAGCAAAGGACAGCCTTTAAGCCCCTCTTCTCCAGTTCCAAAGTAGTGGCAATCTAGAGTACTAATCTAAGGTTTTATCTTTAGACAATGACTATCTCTAACAATGCCCGGAAGCAGTACACTGTTGGAGAAACAGTGAACCTGATGTCTGTGGATGCCCAGCGATTTACAGATGTGGCCAACTTTATTCACCTGATATGGTCGTGCCCTTTGCAAATTGTGTTATCCATTATCTTCCTGTGGATGGAGCTAGGACCCTCTATCCTTGCAGGTCTAGGGTTAATGATACTACTTATCCCCTTGAATGGAGTGCTGGCCACCAAAAGCAGAGCAATTCAGGTAAGACTAAAAGGGAATAATTTCTTTCTTTTTATACATGGAAATATAATTTGAAATTTTACTTTTGTTGTAACTTCTGGAGTTAGAAGTTTGGGTTTATAACCTAGGTGAAGGTAAGACACAGTAAGACTCAGATAAAATAATGAGAAATGAAGTAGGCAAAACCAGGAAAATAGAATTACTGTGCATCAATCAGACATTTGATCCATTAAGCACTATGTATTCAAGAAGCTAAGGGCTGAGTATACAAAGAAAAAGCAAAACCAGACCTGGTCCCAGGAGGATTTACATTTTAGCAGCAAAAACAACATGTATATAAATAGTTTATATAAGGTATGCATAGAGTAGATGAAAGGCAACAAAGGGGAAGAGAAGGTAGTTGGGAGCAAGGTAGCACTGAGAAAAACCTCTTGCAACAAGTAATGTATAAGCTGAATCGTTTATGTTTAATTTTTATTTTTTAGGGAGAGACAGTGAGGGTTAAGTGAATTGCCCAGGGTCACATAACTAGTGAATGTCTGAAGTCAGATTTGAACTCAAGTCTTCCTAACTCTAGGGCTGACACTGTATCCATTGTGCCACCTGGCTGCCTGCCCTTTTTTAAAAAAAAATTATTATTGTTATTTTATTATTTTATGTGAGTTGAATCTTGAAGAAAGCCAGAGATTCCAAGGCAAAGGTGAGAAAGGACAATGTTCTAAGGGACCTCTAAGAAAAGGGACAGAGAAGAAGAAGGATCAAATATAGAGGACAGCACATAGGCCAGTATGACTGGAGTGTATGGAACATGAAAAGAAAGAGAGAAAGAAGAGTGGAAAGAGGGAAGATCTAGGTCATTAAAAGTTTTAAATGCTAAACAGTGGAGTTTATATTTACTCTGTGAAGGGATTAGCAACCACTAGATTTTCAGAATAGTGAGTGACACCATCTGTACTTCAGAAAAATTACACTGGCAGTTGTATGAAGGATGGATTGAATTTGAGGTAGAGTAAAATTCGATTATGATTAGATTTGAGGGATAAGTGAGAGTGAAGACTGAAGGATACAAGGTTGGAGGATTAGAAGAACTGTGGTAACTGAGACAATGATAAAAAAATTTCAGAAAAAGGAATGGGTTTGGAGAGGGATAGATAATAAGTCTGTTTGGAAATGTTGAGTTTGAGATGCCGAAGTTCAACCAGTTTTAAATGTTGAGTCAGCAGTTACTGATTCAGACTGGGTTTCAGGAAAGAGGCTAGGGTTGGATATATAGATCTGGAAAACATTTTTTGAAATGATCATTGAATTCATTGATGTTGATGAAGTCACTAAATGGGAGAGTATAAATAGAAAAGAGCAAAGGCCCCCAGGGTAAGGTGAGGATTAAGAAAAGAAAACAAATAAATTTGTTGATTAGATATTGGTAATTTTGGAAAAAGCAACTTCAGTTGAACAATGAGGTTGAAAGTCAGATTGCAGATGGGTTAACAAAAAAAGGAGAAAATAGAAGTATTGTGCGGGGGGGTCCAGCCTCCGCGGGGTCCTTGGAACCTGACAGGAGGGATAGAGTCCACGAAATGAGTTGAGTCAACAAGTGGGTATAGGCAGGAGCAGGTTGACTGACTGTCAGCTGCTTAGATTTATTTTTATAATCTCAAAATCATATGAAACAATCAAACTAAAATCATTTCCTTGGTTACAAAAGTATACAATTTTCATCATTAATCACATAGTTCATACGGTTACAAGTTTGATCATGTAGTGGTTATAAGTGTGATTATCAATCACGTAGTTAATTTTCTTGTCCCTGCTCAGACCGTGATGACCTCAACCTGCCTGTTGCCTAGTTTGCTGCTGCATAGTAAAGTTATTAATTAGACAGAACTTTCCTTATAATAATCTTTGATATAATTTGTTTAATGAAATGCTTCTATGTTTTTGTACCACATATGTAATGTTTTTCGATATGCTCCCTTGACAACCTATAGCGAGGGTAGTTATGTTTGTCCACCTGTCCGTTGACTCCTTCAATAACTAATTTTCCTTTCAGCCCTTGTTGGTAGACGCTACGGTTTCTATGACTTTTTATTCTTTCCCAATAAACTAAGGCTGTTAGAGTTCACATATTGGTTACCTATACTAACTATTCTCTCACCATCTTTATCATATATTCCTGTGTATGATAAGGGGGGCAAAATTGTTAATTTCCCTGGAATTCTATCTGACCCATCTTGTATCTGGTTTCCCTGTATATATTCTGACATCTCCCTGGAACTCCCAGTGCTGTGTCTTCCAAAGATTTCATAATGCTGAAGCCTTTTGTATGTTTCAGGGAGAGGCAGTCCTGTTAAATTTGGACAGAGTTCACAATCTGTTTTATTTAAGGAATTTCTCTGAAATCCTTCCTTTATAGTCATTCCACTATTAGGATGAGTACGTTTTGCAATCAATAATAGACCTATAAATATAGGTATACATAGAATCCCTATATATATATTGAAGAAGGAAATGTTGTTCCATCAGGCAGTGTGACTACCTTGAGTCTTCTTGCTGCGACTGTGTCAAGCAGCTTAGAGACCCTGGCTCCCAACAGTATTGTGTGTAGATAGCTTTTTTCCCAAGGAATTTAAGAAGGGGAGGGAGAAATATATGATGATAGTTATTGTGAATAAAGGCTCTAGCAAAGATTTTTTTTTTAATGGGATCTGGCACAGGTTTTTTTTTCCTTTTTTAAATTAGATAAGGGAGACTTAGCATGCCTGTGGATAGGGAGAAGTTGAAGACTGATTAGTTCTTGTCCTTCATTATCGAAGAAGACTTAAAATGACCTCACTATGTTTGAGACAAATTATAGTGTGTCCGATTGTGGCTGATCAGACCAATACCAGCTCCAAATGCTCTACCACAGGTTGGGCACAAATAGTTTGGGTGAACACCTGGAGTGGGTATTCTAAACTTACATATGTTGAAGATTAGAGAGGGCAGGAATGACAGCAGGGGGGAACTTCTAGAAACAATGAAAGTGGATGGGATATACTCACATGCAATATTCACATGCACACATATATATGTACTTATATACATGACATAATATATTTTTGATATATCCATGCATTTATAGATGCAGATAAGTAGTTGTTATTCTTCAGTTGTTTGTGTCCTATTCTTTGTGACCTTGTGGATCATTGCATGGCAATATTGTCCAGAGTTTTCTTGGCGAAGATATAGTGGTTTTCTATTTCCTTCTCTAATGGCTTATGCAGAGCTGTCCAACTTTACTTTTAAAAGTTTTTATTGAAACAATAGACAATATATTTTGATTTGCCATTTTGGTGAGAGCTCTGTGGTAGTTTGGCCGCATGCAGCCCATGGGCTACATTTTGGACAACCCTGGATTAAGACAAGCAGAAGCTAAGGGTCACACAGCTAGTAAGTGACTGAGGATGGATTTGAACCCAGGTCTTCCTGTCTTCCTAACACCAGGTCCAGTGCTTTATCTACTGAGCCATTTCTAAGCATATATATATATATATATTTGTATATATTTATCTGTAGATACATACATATTTTATGCATAGGTGTTCATGTATATTTCTACATAAATTCATACATACATATATTCCTTCCCCTGGGGGCAGGTCGAGAACATGAAGAACAAAGACAGTCGCCTGAAGCTCATGAATGAGATTCTCAATGGAATAAAGGTGAGAAATAAGATCTGGGGCTCCGTTCCCCCAGTGAGGTCATAGGCACTAATTAGCTTCCTAATTTTCATGAACACTTCAGAGATCTGAGATTCTAACCCCTTGTCCTGGTGAGTGTCACAGACTAAATGATACCCTGCAGAATCTCATTTTCCATATCTTACTGCCCCTCATTCCACCATTAAAGTTATCCATCCTCTGATGGACTCTGGCAGTAACTACCTAGCTGGAAGGATTTTGAGTAGGGGTCTGGAGGTGAACTGCTATTGTCTGAGGACCGGTTTAGCTAAGTTCAGAGAGTTTCCTCACCTGTTTGTCACTAGAATGATGAGTTCTTCCACCACTGTGAGTTCTTCAACCACTGTTACTTTGGAAGACCATCTAATGGTCGCAATCTACACTGCTGGAAAGACTATTCAAACAGTGAAATAGCGGGCTCTTGAAAAGTTGAAGTACTGCCCTCTGTTTTTTTTTAACTTACTCCAAGACTTGGGTTCTCGATTTTGAGGGTCCTTTCATTGACTTGATAAAACACAGCTCAAATGTTTCTCTCTCAAAGCTTTTCATTTTCCTGTAGAGATCTTATTCTAGCTTTTGCCCAAGAGATTGTGTCCTGAGTTCTTGATGGGTGAAACTTTCCAAAGTGAACCATGATCAGTAGGATATCCTAGAAAAGTCAAAGAACTTGGAATCAAGAAATCTTTGCTTCATAACTTTTGATGAATCACTTCATCTTGCACATCCTAATCTGTAAGATGAGGCTTTTGGACTTGTGGATCCCCAAATTTCCCTCCAGTTCTAAAATTCAATGACCCTTTGACTTTGGTAGATCCTGAAATACTTTGCCTGGGAGCCTTCATTTATAGAGAAAATCCTGGGGATTCGAAAGACGGAACTGAAGAACTTGAGGTCCTTTGCTTTGTTGCAGTCTGTTGTGGTATTCATCTTCAACCTGGCCCCTGTTATGGTAAGTGAGAGGGAACAAATAGGTGGTTTTGGTACCTTGAGGCAGTACCTGGGAGGAGTAGACTGCCCCACTCCCAGTCCCACAAAGCCCTAGAAGTTCTGGGTTTGTACCATGTCATGACATCATCAATGGGCATCTACTGAGGTTTTAATATGTGCAGGCCCTATGCTAAGTGCAAAGGATACAAAAAAAAGATAAAAACAAAACAAACAAAAAAAAAAGACAAATCCACTGGCAAAGCTTCCTTTGCTGAGTTTCCTGCTTATCCTGATGAATCCCTCAGAATAACACAGTAAATAAGATGCAATGGGGCTTACAGGCAAAGTCAGATAGAGTCAGAGGTATAACTAGTAAAAATGTTAAACAATCAGCTGGGAGGGCATCAAAAGTACATCAGAGACACTTTTAAGTTTAATTTTCATTATTAACATTTTCTCCATCACTCTTCAATCTAGGTAATCAACATTAAAACAAGCCACCGATTTATAGAATTTGCAAATTTCAGGAATGTAAATGTCCACACTGAAAATTTAACAATCCCCTTATATGGGTTGGTTCTAGCACACCCTGTCTAAACTGCGTACTATTGAAAGCCTATAGTTAAATTTTTGGTGTGAGCTCTTGGCCTAGAAAATTAAATCTCTCTGTCTAACCAATCAGAGGAAGCCTTCTATCAGCCTCCAGCTACAAAAGGATTGAGCTGCATTTTTTGAGCCCCACTTCCCCCTCCTGCCCCCCTCCCCACCATCCTGTCCTGTTCTTACTTTGTTTAGTTCTTTTTTGCACTCCACCTACACCTCTTATCCTTGGCTTAAAGCAGCCTCTTGACTCACTGACTCAACTTTTATTTAGAAAGTCACAACTATCCAAATATTCCCTATTAAATCAAAAATCCTTTTAAAATGTAACTGGGCTTTGCATGGAACCTACAAGATGGTGGTGCCCCTTTGGGAAATGGAATGAACCCACTTCAGGGATAAGATATTAAAGTACAAGTAACAGAGAGCTATAGACCATAAGCTCCTCAAGGGTAGGGACAATCTCATTTTTGTCTTCAAATCCCCAGCCATTTATGAATCAACCACTGTGTTCCAGCACTGTGCAGTAGATAGAGAGGCTGAAGATAAGGGAAAGAGTGAGGAAGTCCCAAGGGACAATCTGTGGGAGAAATGGGATGTGCTAGTAAGAAGTCCCTCTACTTTCTCAGGTGAGGCAGCTGCAAAGCAGGAGATCACATAGAGAAAGTAGAAACAAGAGGTGGTTCATGGGGAATGACTTCATGTGAGAGAGAAGGTGGAAAGGACTGGTGGTTCATGGGAAATTCCCTGATTATTCTTTAAAATATGAGACAAAGCCCAGAGGTTTGGGGTAGGTTCTCAGACATGCTCCTTGATTGATTGATCCCCAAATGTTTTGAGGGGATATATTTGAGAGTTAGAGTTAGGTTACTTATTCCCCTTCAAACACTTTCAGTTTTCTCTGTGACCTCATGATTCTCAGGTATCAGTGACAACCTTTACTGTCTATGTTCTGGTGGATGAGAATAATGTTTTAGATGCACAGAAAGCCTTCACTTCAATCACTCTGTTCAATATACTCCGCTTCCCCTTGGCCATGCTCCCAATGCTGATCTCTTCCATGCTCCAGGTAAGTAGCAGCAGCAGCAGCAGCAGTAGTAATAATGATACTGATAATGAGTATAGTAGTAGTAATAATAATAATGATAGTGGCAATGATAATGATAATGAGTAGTGGAACAGTAGTAGTAATGATAATGGAGAGAATAATGAGGAGTAGAATAGTTGTAGTAATAATAATGAGGAGGAGTAATAGTAATAATGATAATACTTAGTAGTAATAGTAATGATAATAATGAATAGTAATACAATAGTTATAGTAATGATAATACTTAGTTGTTGTGGTAATAGTAACAGTAGCAGTAGTGACAGCAGTAGAAGTAATAACAATATAATAAGCAGTAATAGTAAAAGTAATAATAATGAAAATAATGAGTACTAGTGGAATAGTATAGTAATAATAATAATAATAAATAGTAGTAGTGATGATGACAATAATGAGTTGTAGTAGTAGTAGTGATACTGAAAGTAGTAGTAGTAATCACAATAATGAGTTGTAGTAATACTGATAGTGGTAAAAATAAAGATGATAATTACCATTGAGATAGCTCTTTAAGATAATACAAATCATTTTGCTTATATCACATCATTTGATCTTTATACCCCTGTAAGGTAAGGGCTATTATTAGTTCAATTTTACAGATTAAGAAACTGAGGATAGGGGTGGCTAGGTGGCATAGCGGATAAAGCACCGGCCCTGGAATCAGGAGTACCTGGGTTCAAATCCGGCCTCAGACACTTAATAATGACCTAGCTGTGTGGCCTTGGGCAAGCCACTTAACCCCGTTTGCCTTGCAAAAACCTAAAAAAAAAATAAAGAAATAAAATAAAAAAAGAAACTGAGGATAAGTAAGATTAAATGATTTCCCAGGATCATACAGCTAATAAGTATCTGAGACAGGATTCAAATATAGGTCATCCTAATTCCTTATTTGGTGTTTTATCCACTATTTTACCTTGCTGCTAAGAGTGTATAATGATAAGATTTCTATCGTACATTTAATTTCAAAGGGAATGAGAATACCCCATCATAGGTAATAGAGATCATCATCTCCTAATCTCCCAATTTAAAGTTGAAGAAACCCCTAAGGCCTAGATGAAGTGCATTTCCAGGTAGACAAGGAGCTTTTCCCAGCCTTGCCATTCTAGGGGCTTATTGGTCTTTTAGAGCTAAATAGTCTACTTTTGTTAAATCACTTAATAGTTCTAACCCTTCATTTCATCCTCTGTAAAATGGAGATAATATCTATTGTACCTGTCTCACTGGAAAGTAACAGGTAAAAATGTTCTGTTTGATGTATAAACACTTCTTAACCAGACTTATTATTCTCCTTTGAGTCTGAAATATTCCTAGGCTGTTCCTAGTGAGTTAAAGAGTCTCTTCTCTGAGATTTTATGACTTCTTCTGTTTAAGTCTCCAGCCTCCACAACTATGTACACTTTCAGTGATTTCTTCAACATTTCATCCCTTTCTATTCTCTCAGAGGGCCCTAATAGAAGCAGGAAACTCAGTGACACAAAGAGAAGAAAAATACCTTACATGGAGATAAACTGAAGCATAGCTAGGGAGTATCAAGACTAAGGAGTCTAGGCTTATTGGGTGGCTTTTAATTCTTTTAATTCTTAAGAATACTTTATATTTTCTTGTAGGTTAGTGTTTCCACCGATCGTCTGGAAAAGTACTTGACTGGAGATGACTTGGATGCATCCAATATTCGAAGGGATGTCCATTCTGGTAAATGATGATCTTTGGAAATTAGGTTAAGTTTCTTCATAGGTAGCATGCTGGGCAGTGATTCCTATGCCTGTATTTTCACCTCCATAGTAATTATAATATTTCTACTGAGAGGAGCAAGGAAAAATGAATAGGTTGGGCACACCAAATTCTCAAAACAAAATTCCTTTACATTTAAATATTAAAAGTACAAATCTCATATAGTATATTGAACAACCATTGGGCATCACAGACCTAGAAGATAAATGACTAGGCTGAGAATAAATAAAATAAATAAATATATATATATATATATATATATGTTGTAGCCAAAGGTCATCCATGAATCTTTCCTGTAACTTGGGCCACATGTATTAGGTGTGCCACCATAGTGATCATGAGCACAGAGTAGTGGGGCCAGAAGAAGTAACAGGAGTGCAGATAAAGGAGAGGTATTGATATATGCAGATCTTCAGAAGGGTCTAAAAACTGGAAATCAAAGCAGTAAAGCGCAGCAATCAATCAATCAATAAGCATATATTAAGTGCCTACTCTGAGCAAGGTACTATCCTTGGTGCCGGAGATACAAGTATAAGGAATGAGACCACATCTTCTCTCATTGTGCTTGTATTCAAATAATAGTGACAAATATAGAGAGAGAATAAACATGAGGCAGTTTGGAGAATGGACACTAGCAGATAAATTGATCAAAAGAACATTCTGAAGAGGGAGGAGCCTTCAGGAAATGAAGGTCTGAGGTAGGCAACACATGGTCAAGACTAGTTACTAAGGAAGGACTAAAAAGATCAGGTCTGGCATTGAGGGCAGCCAAGACTCCAATCAAGGAAACTGGAGAAAGTTTGAACCCCCCCCGCCATCATGGGAAATATCTGAATCAATCCTTGTCTCATCCTAGAGGCCTGTATATGCTTCTTATTGTGGCAGGAACCAGTCTTTAAGAATGGAGTATCTGGAACAAGGGAGATCCATTTTGTTGGAATAGAAACTGAGGAACAGTTCAAATAATAGACCTGGACACAGTTTTTGCCTTGCCTTTAACTGAAAGAGCTTATATTTCTCTCAACAGACAAAGCTGTTCAGTTCCATGAGGCCTCCTTTACATGGGACCGAGCTATCCAACCAGCTGTCCAAGAGTGAGTAGCCAATTCCTCTGCCCTTTTCTGGAGATTTCTCATTGTTGGACTCAGGAATCTTAAAAGCCTTAGAATGAAGTATTTTTCTGTAATGAAACAGACAGAAAAACCCATGTCATAGAAGATTTTATAAGATAGTGGAGAGGAAGAAAAGAAGCTACAGATTTATGATGAGTTGAGAGTTTGGAGGAATTTGATAGCATCAAGTAACTGAAATCTCTTTTCCCATGACTGTATGATTGGTGTGGAACTATAGATCCAACTCAGGCCCCATCACAGTCTTTAATTTTGCCCTTACTGGGATATTCTCTGCTTGGATCCTATTCTGAAACCTCTTCATTATTTGGAGGAAATCTGGGCTATCAAAGTCAATGCCAGTAGAACAGAAAGATTTCTAGAACAGGGCATTGGTCTCAAACTCAAAATTAAAGTTTATTTAAAGTTTAATTAAAGTTTATTTAAAGTTTAGTGCTTTTAACACTAGATCCCTGATTCCAATTGGCATAGGAACCTTGGCTCTTTCAGCAACTCCTCTGAAACAGTCTTAGAGAGGACATTCAAAGGTTAAGGGACTCATCCAGTGTCACAACAGCCATTATCAAGTCAGGACTTGAATCTAGGTCTTCTTGACTCTAGGACCTCTATTTACAATTCCATTCTGCCTCTTGATGCATAAATTCTACCATCTGAATCTTTATGTATTTCACATTGGATCACATTGTTTTCTGAACAAAGAGATCTATTGATGAGCTACCATCTCTTGGGTTTCTTGGGCACATTGGAAAGAGTACAGGTTTTAGAAATCAGAGGAACTGAGATTGATTCCCATCTTTACAATTCACTTCATCTCTAGAGGTCTGTTTTCTCCTTTGTAAAATTAGATTAGATTTAAAAATCTTTAAATCTATAATCCTAGAGCCTAACTTCTATACTTAGAAGCTATACTAGAAAGATAGGAAGAAGGTAGAGGATTTGATGACTATAGCAAGGAAGAGGAGGATGAAAATTGGTGTACACTTAATATGCATATGTATATGTGTGTGTGTGTGTGTGTGTGTGTGTGTGTGTGTGTGTGTGTATTTCTGTATTTGTGTAAATAAAGTATAGTTGGAGCTATGAAGTATGCATGGAAAAAGAGGTAGATTAGGGAATGACTCAATGAGAATGGAGATTAAGATTCTTTTACTCCTTGGTGTAGACTAGAAAAGACTTGGAGACATTGTCTAAGGTTCTAAATATTGAAAGATAGAAAGTAGAATACTTAATAAAAACTTGCTGAATTGAAAATTTGAGCATTGCTCTGGTAGAAATGAGGGTTTGTATAAATCATGGGTTTGAGAAGGCAAAATTTCCTTCTTTAAAGGATAAGGGTGTCACAATACCAGACTCCCTTGAAGATTCTAGATTTTGGCCTCCATATTTTGGCCTCCTCTATGTCTCAGTCTCTCTGTCTCTATATATTTCTCTTGCCCGCCCTCCCTCAGTCCCCCCCAAATAGCATCTTTTCTCTTTCAGTGTGACTCTGGACATTAAGACAGGACAACTGGTAGCTGTGGTGGGGAGTGTTGGCTGTGGAAAATCCTCCCTAATGGCAGCCATGTTGGGAGAAATGGAACCCATCCATGGACACATCACTATCAAGGTGAGGGGAAACAGCTGGAAAATTCACCTCTGAGACTTGACCACAGAGGCAGGAATAAATGTCTTGATGAAATAAAATTAAATTTCTTAATGAAATTAAGACCTTTCAGATCTAAAAACTGGAAGTCACCATTAGCCCTGTTTTCTCATTTGAAAAATGCACAACAGTGTGAAAGCCTAATTAGAACCTCATCCTTGGATGAATGAATGAAATATTAACTCTTTACTATATAGGCAAAGTACTATGTAAAATAATAAAGATACAAGTAGAAAAGTATGACTGATCTGTTCTCAAGGACCTCACATTCTAATGGAAGAGAGAGCATATCGAAGGGAGGTTTCAACTACAAGACCAACGGAAGGGCACCATGCTCCTTTAGGCTGAAGCAGTAAAGCAGAGGGTAATGAATGTCTCTTCCTATGTTACCCCATTGTGACTGAAAAGGCTGCCCTTTCTGTTTTATGTCTTGGCTCTTCCTTCACCAGTCAGTTCAGCTAGGTCAGGTTCTCCTCCTAGACTATGACCGTTGACCCCTGAGTCAAGGAGTGGTTTGTACCAGATTAGCTTCATTCATTCATTTAATAAACAATTAGTTAGTCCCTGCTATGTTCAGATATTGAGCTAAGTGCCTCATTGGTAAAGATTGATTACTCAAGAGCTTCAGACTTGAGGGAGGAATTGGTGAAAACTGCAGAGGAGATCCTGATTTTCTGACTTCCCACTCAGAGATCATTTATCCCATTCCAGACGTTCTTCAGGTCTCTGAAGGGAGAGAAAGACTCTGGGGAGAAGCTGATATATATACTCACCCTTTGAGCCAAGGGTTACCTAGGAACTATCCAAAAATATCATTCTCTCAGGGCAATCCCATTCTGCCACTCAATTGTGCTATTGTGAGGTACAATTCTAAGCAGGTCTTCTCTTGAGAAGTATGAAAGCAGTTCTATGTTATCTTGGATGTTTTTCTCTCTGGCACCTAATCTCTACCTTTTTCTATACTTCTACTTTCTTTACCTTTGCTACCGTTCTTCTTATCTTCCCCATCAATGGCAAATCTATAAAATCGTAATCATTCAGCTTGATTAGAACCTAAGTATCTACAATTATATACCATATACCTTCACTCACCTCCAAAGCCACCTGTTCTTTATCCTTGGGGATCACACAGAGAAGACAAAATTCCTCCCCAAAATATGGAATTTCAAATGGTGAATGGAATGGTTGTCTTTGTCTCCAAGGTCAGATACTGGGTATCCAAGTGACTTCATCCTATCTCTGTTTCTCAAAATTAAAGCTCTAGAAACATCATTTTTTTCTCCTCTTCTTTGCTCCTTCATTGTCATTGTTTTTAGAACTGTGTGACCTGATCTTTCTCTCTCCAGGGCTCCATAGCCTATGTTCCTCAGCAGTCATGGATCCAGAATGGCACTGTAAAAGACAACATCCTGTTTGGATCCCCATTGGATGAAAAGAGATACCAAGAGGTTCTAGAGGCCTGCGCTCTTCTCCCAGATTTGAAAATACTGCCTGGAGGTGATCTGACTGAAATTGGAGAGAAGGTACTTGGAACTCCAAGTGATTTGGGACCCTAGAATCAGAGAACTGGAAGGATCCATACAAGTCAGAGGATTATAGATTTAGAAGGAGGGAACTTAGAGATCTTCTAGTCCAGTCCCCCCCCCCTTTAAGAGATGAGGGAAAGGGGGCCCAGAGAGATAAAGTGATTTGCCAAAGATTACAGAAATATTAATGGTCAACCAGGATTTGAACCCAGGTTATATGGCTCCAACCATCTCTCCACTGCACCACTATGCCATGCATTCTAGCAAAGTGTTCAATAGGAGTGAATGTCATAAGGTATGCAGAAAATTCTACCTAGATCACCTTATCTGTGCCTCATGACAACCTGAGCTGGGTCCCAGTGGCAATATTTTCCATGCCTTATGGACTGATTACTCAGAGCTTTAGGGCTCCTTGAGGGCCACCTTCACACCTCTGACCCTCCCCTTTATTTTACAAATGAATGAACGGAGGTTTGTTGGAGCTAAGTGACTTGCCCAAGGTTGCTCAGTAAAGTGACAGTCAAGACTTGAACCAAGGTTTCCTGACTTTTGTTCTGATGTTCTTTCCACAGTCTTCCTTCGTAGGGTGAGGGTAATGGCAGCCTCTGCATTTCTTACCCCTAGCTAGAAGTCTTCCTCTTCACCCTCTCTGAGTGATTCAGAGTGTTTTGTGATCTGTAATGATTTGGGGGCTTTATTAGTACACTATTACTGCGTGAGGTCCACAGTGAAGAAATATTGAGATAAAAGGCTAGAGAAAACAGTTGGTAAGGATTCAACAGAAAAGAGCAGCCAAATAATTGTTTTTTAAGAGGAAACTAGGTGGTGCAGTGGATATAGTTCTGGTCTTGGAATCAGAATTCAAATTCAAAATCTTGAATTCAAATCTTGACTTAGACATTTACTAGTGGTGTGATCCTGAACAAATCACTTAATCCTGATTGTTTCTAAGATAGATAGATAGATAGATAGATAGATAGATAGATAGATAGATAGATAGACTAGTAGATGGATATCGAGATAGGTAGATGACTAGATAGTAGATAGATGACTAGATAGATATCTAGATATATATATCTACAAAAAGTAGACAGATAAATAATAAGATAGCTAAGCAAATGGTAAGATAGATATTTGCTTATGGTGACTTTCAAAGTTGGTAAATAAAAACTATTGCTAAGTAAAACGCCTTTCTACACTTATCTCTGAAGGAAGATCATTCACTCTCACTCTGTGAGAGATAATCCAATCATCCTCCACCAATTACCAGCTATGTGACCCTGGGCAAGTCACTCAATTCCTCCAAGCCTCAAATTCCTCATTTGTAAAATGATGATAATAACATCTACCTCCCAGAGCATGTGATGGAAATCAAATTAGATTGTGCAGGTAAAACAATTTGTAAACTTTATAGCAAGTATCTAAATTTGAGCTGGGGCAGCTAGTTGATGCAGTGAATAGAGCACTAGACAGGGGACCATGAAGAGTCATCTTCATGAGTTCAAATCTGAACACAGTCACTTTATAGTGTAACCCTGGGCAAGTCATTTAACCCTGTTTGCTTCAGTTTCTTCATCTATAAATTGGGCTAGAGAAGGAAATGACAAATCATTCTACTATTTTTGTCAAGAAAACCCCAAATGGGGTCATGAAGAGTTGGATGTGACTGAAATACTTCAAAAACAGTAACAGATGTGAGCTTTTGCTATTCTTAGCTCCCTTGTGCTTAAGAAGTAGCTTGAACAGAAATGTGTTTCTCTTTTCTTCTTCTTTTTTTAGGGCATAAACCTCAGTGGAGGACAGAAACAGCGCATCAGCCTAGCCAGAGCTGTCTACAGCAACTCAGACATCTACATTTTGGATGATCCCCTCTCAGCTGTAGATTCTCATGTAGCAAAGCATCTTTTCACCAAAGTCATTGGCTCAAATGGGTTACTGAAGGACAAGGTAAGACTACAGATGGACAGCTGTGGCAGCCAAACCATGAATTCATTAGTGAGCATATAAAGCACCCACTGTTTACCAGGGGTACAATTATGGAAGACCATTTGTCTATGGTCTTGCTAAATTTACATTGCTTTTTTTTCCCAATCATTGTTACTTCCTTTGGGAGTAAGGAGAGAAAGACAGAGACAGAGAGATGGAGAACGAGAGAGAGAGAGAGAGAGAGAGAGAGAGAGAGAGAGAGAGAGAGAGAGAGAGAAAATCTCTTCCTTCTTTTAGAAGACTGCATTGTGTTGAGCTCAAAGTTACATTCAACACTGGACTTGTAGTCTCATATTTGTGGGACCACTTATCTGACTGTCCTTGGTCAAGTTACTTAATTTCTCCCATCTTTTAAAAGGGATTCTAACAGCCCCAGAGATTATTATGAAAAACATGCTTTGTGAATTTTAAAATGCCATGTAAATGACCACTATTACCGTTTTGGATCTTTCTGCAAAAATACCGTATTAGCTTCATTATATAGAAGTGTCCCAAAGATCTTGGTATAGCTTTAAACTTTAATAATAGTCACAGGTTATAGCACCCTTTGCACACCAATCAGATGTTTTGTGGATGCTTTCTCTTGATCAGCAGGGTTCCTGAGTGGGAGTGTTTAATGCAAACCCTGTGGCTTCACATGGTCTAAACAACTCAAAATGCTAGCCGCATTAAGTGGCAGGTTAAAGGTATCATCATCTCCTTGTGTGGAGTAGAATAATTAGTATTATGGACTCAAGAAAAGTTAGGAAAAGAAGCAAGGTAGAGCCCCAGATTGGGCCTAGAGTGACTTCCAAAGGAATTTCTTTCCTTGATTGCTTTTATGGGATGGAGGGAGATTATATTTATAGTCCCCTCCCCTCCCCACCCGCACCCACAACAGGAGTAAATGATGGACTCCTGTGACCTGATGATTCTGTTTTGCAGACTCGACTCTTAGTGACACATGGCATTCACTTCCTTCCCCAAGTAGACGAGATTGTGGTCTTGGCAAATGGCACCATAGCTGAGAAAGGATCTTACAATGTTCTGATGGCTAACAGAGCAACATTTGCCAAGAATCTGAAGCTATACTCCAAGCAGAGCAGCTCAGAAGGAGAGGCCACAGGTATGGTAGTGAATATCATATAAGATCCAACTACTTTTAGGAGCAGGCCATGGGGTTTACTCTTCTGTGTACTGAGCACACAAGTTAAGGTTCTATTAAAAGAGATGTTTGGGATCACCATCACCTTTAATTAAGGTGCTTAGAGATTATTTATTCATATTCTGTCCTTGGCTCAAGCCTGGGTTATAATGAATGAATGAAATATATGGGAGGGCAGTGTTTAGAAGACAATTTTATAAAAAAAGCTGTATTGATATAACAAAAAACCTAAAAATAATGTTTATCCCTTATCAGGTCAATCTCAAAAGTGAAACCCAACTGTTCTTCAACTCAGATGAATCATAAGTTCATTGGTTAGGCATGTCACACTTCTATTGGTTTAGAGCCTCATCCCCTAAACCTGGAAGAGTCACTCCTTGGTACTTCCCTCCTTTGCTATCCACCCCCTTTAACATGTAAGCAGGTTGTATTAAATGAGAAAAAAATTATCCATAAACCATAACTGTTAGATAACATGGGGATAGAAGCTAGCAATGATTCCATTGCTAGAAGAACTATCAGATGGAAAAATTTCTGCCATTCCCATTTAGCTCCTGCCAGGAGGGGAGGGGGAGTGTGTAGTGGATGATAATTTTAGACTTAGAATCAGGAAAATTTGTCTGACCTCAGACAGTTATTAGCTGTATGACCCTGGGTAAGTCACTTCACTCTGCCTCAGTTTTCTCATCCATAAAAAGAGCTAGAAATGGCAAATCATTCCAGGATCTTCAACAAGGAGTCATGAAGAACAAGACATGACTGAAATGATGAATAATAGCAATAATAATTATTGGCATTTATAGAATGCTTTAAGGTTTGAAAAACACTTGACAAATATTTCAAATCTCAGTCCTGGGAGATAGGTACCATCCCCATTTTACAGATGAAAAATCTGAGGTAGGATCTAATGAAGTGACTTGTGCAGGGTCACATACCTAATGTCTGAGGCATGATTCAAACTCAGATTTTCCTGACTCCAAGTCTAACAGTCACTGTGCCACCTTCCTCCCTCTGAAACAGAATTTATTTGTTTCATGTGAAGGCTTGGAATGCTCGGAGCAGTAGTGGTTGGAAAAGGAAATTTTCCCCACCATTTTAGGGGCTACTGCAGGCAAAGAGGATAGATAATTCCTGAAGCATCACTGTTTTGTCTCTTCAGATCTAAAAATCTCTTTATGAGATTATTGGTATGTGAATAAATGGTAAGATGGAGATAGGAATTTTGTTTTCCCTTTTTGCATTTATTTCTATAATCCTTATGTCTATCTCTAGTTGGTGATGGGGATGAAAGTGAAGATGAAGATGACCTTGGATTAATACCAAGTGTAGAAGAAATTCCTAATGAGGCAGTCAACTTGACCTTAAGAAGAGAGAATAGTTTTCAACGAACACTCAGTCAAAGGTCAGGAACCTGTTTTTTAATAGCAGCCCCAGTTGCTTTTATATTTTGATTTTTATCCAACCCCTTCCTTCTGATCATATAGCCTAAAGGAAGGAGCTGTTGAGACTCGATGTCAAAGAATCCCAGATTTAGAACTGAAAGAAACCTCAGAGGTCATCTTGTAAAATTCTCTCATTTTATAGATGAGGGAATTGAGACACAGAGAAGTTTAATAACTTGGCCAAGGTCACATTGGTAGGAAGTGATATATAGGATTCCATTTAAGGCCTTCTGATGCCAAGTTCAGCATCATTTCCACTCTACTGTCTTTCTTGGAGGGGTGGAGGAAGGTTTGAGGATGGATTAAGGGTGTGTGTGTGTGTGTGGGGAGAGAGAGAGAGAGAGAGAGAGAGAGAGAAGAGAGAGGGTTGAAATATTAGCTTGTGAGGCTGTCTTCAACATACCAAAGAATGACATTTTTCCACTTCCCTTCAGATCCAGGTCTGACAGCAAGAGACATCGAAAGTCCCTCCGAAACTCCCTGAAAGTGGTTAATATGAAGCCAAAGCAAAGAGAAAATGAAGTGAAAGGACAGAAGCTAATTGAGAAAGAAGTGGTAGAAACTGGAAAGGTAATGAAACAAAAATCCATCACCGTTAGTACTGTCATTTTTTAACTCAGAACTTCAGAACCAGAAGCATAGGTGTATATCCCACTAGATAGTTTAATTGTTCCTACCTAAATGCCAGATGAAATAACTTTACATGAGGCAGTTAGTTCCACAGAAGCAATGTTTATGCATATATGGGTAAGATAGTGATGATGCTCAAGAGAGTTAATGCTACTGGGCTTCAAACACCATCTGAATTGTGTTTCAGTCAATTGATAGTGTGATTAATAGGGTTCGGTTGTGATATACTAATGATGATAGTAGAAAACAGCTTTGGTTGGTAAGCAGTCCATACAAGGTAAATCTATATCCGTCTTTCTCTTCCCTTTGCACTCCCCCCTCCCCCCTCCCCATATATATATATATATATATATATACACTATTTCCAGGGGAAATACCACTAATCTGGTTCTGGTGGGTATTTACCTTGATGGGCATTTGAGCATTTGCCCTGACTGAGGCTCAGGCATCATGGAAAAATGACTGCTAGACTTTTCTGCCAGCCTCTCTTATTGTCAAGGCTGATGGGTTGAGCCTGCTCTGATGAATGTTATAGGCAACTCCTAACCACACAGGTGTCAGGGGATGGAATGATGATGATGATAATGACCATAATGATAGTGGTGGTAGTGGTGATGATGATGATGATGTTGATATTGATTTGTGTGGGGGTTTTTCAGGTGAAGTTTTCTGTATTCCTGAAATACCTGAATGCAACAGGATGGTGGCTTATTATCTTCATCCTCCTTGCTTACATGGGAAATTCTGTGGCTTTCATGGGATCTAACTTCTGGCTCAGTGAATGGACCAATGATGCCCAGAAATACAGTAATCAAACCTATCCAACCTCTGAGCGGGACCTGAGAATTGGAATCTATGCAGTTCTAGGATTTGCTCAAGGTTGGTGTGATGACCCCCTCTATAATAAAGGAAACATTTCATGTCTCTGGGGGCTGGAGAAGAGGACTAGAGCAACTTTTCTCTACCTGGAACAAGATACTAACTGGAGTAATGAATATTTTTAGGTTTATTTGTGCTTTTGGCAACCCTCATGTCTGCCTTTGGTGCCACCCATGCTTCCCGAACCCTGCACATGCAGCTTCTGGACAACATCTTTCGAGCGCCCATGAGCTTTTTTGACACAACACCCACAGGCAGGATTGTGAACAGGTTTGCCAATGTGAGTACTTGCAAGACAATGGGGGTTTTGAGATCTGAAGATCCCTCTATTTCTGTCTAGGGTTGAAGTCTCTTTACAGATGTTGCACACCTCTCTCTTAGAGCAGTGAAGTTTTGAGGTGTCCATAATTGGACAAGAAAAAAAGGTCCTTCCTGTAACCAATTCTATGTAGACTGTGAATATTGATTATTTTTAATGTACTGAGGCAAATAGCCTTTAACATGTTCTCAAATCAACTGGGGAGGTAGAAACTCCAGATACCATCCCCAGAAGAGGAGAAACATAAAAGTCCTAGGTTTATCTGGGGAAATCACTGTTGGCAAAACTATAGAGTGGGGTGGAGCTGCCCTGTGATTTTGGGAGGAAGCTTTCAGCAGCCTCCTAGTTTCTTACTTTTCTTGCTAACTAGTTTTTATGACATTGAAGGAGTACAAGCATTGTCAAGATAGAAATGTAAGGGGTGGCTAGGTGGCGTAGTGGATAAAGCACCAGCCTTGGAGTCAGGAGTACCTGGGTTCAAATCCAGTCTCAGACACTTAATAATTACCTAGCTGTGTGGCCTTGGGCAAGCCACTTAACCCCATTTGCCTTGTAAAAAAACTAAAAAAAAAAAAAGACAGAAATGTAACAAAATTTAAAGTTGTATAATTTTTTTTGTTTGTTTTGGGGTTTTTGTATAGCCTTTTAGAAACATTGTTTTATAATTTTGTCCCTTCTAAATGTCGGGGTTCCAGTCTCTTCCTCCCTTTCCCCCCATTAAGGCTTTGGTTCTATTTTTGTTCTATTGCTTAATAAATTTTATATCTATATATATCTATATATATCTATATATATATACATATATATGCATCTATGTTGTCATTATAATAGAATATAATTCTTCAACCACAGGAATTTTTGAAACTTTGATGCTTAGCACAGTGTCTACCATATAGGAAGCACTCATTAAACATTTATTGGATGATTGATATGGAGATGAATTGAATTGGGATCTAGTTCCCTGCTTCCTGAAGAGCATCTGGGATCTGGATCTTGCCACCTTTCCCTGTAGGGAAAAAGACAACCTCAAAACCTACCTATTAATGATAATTCCCCTTCTCTTCTCTGGCAAAGCTAAGCCTATGCTAGAAAAGGATAGCTCTTGCCTCAGGTCAAGAGCCTAAAGATTCCTTGTCTTGTTCCATAGGACCTGCAGGGCTACTGTCTCTCCAATTCTCTACTGTGCTAAAAGAGAGGTGTGCTTTGCGTTAGTACCAGATGGAATCTACCTGTGGGGAGAGGAGCATTCAAAAGATAACATGTTAGAGCTAACAGAGACCTTAGTAATTCTTTGGTGCCAAATTTCTCATTCTGTAGATGAAGAAACAGACCAAGATGAGCAAATTCCTTGTTTAGGTTCACACAGAAAATAAATAACAGTTGACATCTAATCCTCAACTCTTGTGTTGTCCCCACAAGAAGCTCTTGTTCACTTCAATCTAGTAAACTTTTTTATAGGATTTGATGACTCTGTGTGAGAGAGAGAGAGAGACCAAGAGAAGGAGAGAGAAGGAGAGAGCTCTTATATAAATACTTCAAGTGGGACATGCATGAATCTGGGGAACAGTCCCAAATTGGTTGGAACATTGAGTGTGCAGAGGAGAGTAACAAGGTTAGAAAGCTGGAATCAAATGGCAGGGGGTCTTTAAAAAGTCCAGCTGAGGAATTATATTTGATCTCAAGTGAAACAGGAAAGCAGTGAAGGATTTTGAGCAGAAAAGTAGAATGTTTAAAGCTGTGCCTCACAAAGTTCATTTTGTAAGTTCTCTGGAATATGGGTAGGATCAGGGAAGGGTTGAAGGCTGAGACCAAATAGAAGGTTAAGAAAATTGTTCAACTGAGGGCCAGGGAGTTGGTGCAGGAGTTATGTGAGTGGTGAAAGGGGGATGGATGTGAGAAGGGTTCAGGTAGAGCTGAGAGGTTTTGACAATTAATTGCATCTGGGTGCTGAGGAATAAGGGAATTTTAAAAAAGACTCCCAAACTATTAGTTATTAATGGAATGATGGTAATCTCAATAGAACCAGGGAAGTTTAGAAACAGAATAGGCTTAGGAGAGATGATGAGTTCCATTTTAGATCTGCTGAGTTTGAGATGCCAATGGGACATGTCTAAGATACCAAGTAGGCAGTTGGTAATGTGATATGGAGTTCTGGAGAGAGTTGAGGGTTGGATGTGTTGAGAAATGTCTCTGTAGAGATGATTACTGAATCGGTGGTGTAGAGGAGATCACCAAGGATGAAGATTTTTTTAAAGGAGCGTGAGACAATAGAAAGTTTGCTGGATTTGAAGACAAGAGAACTTTGGCTTGAAATCCTGGTTCTTCTCACTACATTTTTACTGCCATTTATTACCTTTGTGACTTCTTTGGGCCTGAGTTCCTCATCTGAGTAAGGTTGGATTAGATGACTTCTAAAGTCCCTATAAGAGAAGAGGCTCCTGGATTGAACCTTTGGAGGCATCCATTAGAGGGCAAGAGCAGGATGATGAGGAGCCGATGAATCGGAATTCACAAGGATTGGTCAGAGAGACGGGAGAACGAGGAATTGCTGAAGCCAAGGATTCAGTATAGCTAAAAGAAGGGGCTTGACTATGTCAAAAGGAGAGAGGTTAAGGAGGTTGAAGACTGAGGAAAAAAACCATTGGATTTGTTATTTAAAAGATCATTGTGGGACAGCTAGGTGGTGCAATAGATAGCGCACTGGCCCGAGAGTAGGGAGGACCTGAATTCAAATCTAGTCTCAGGTATTTATTAGCTTGACTGGACAAGTCACTTAACCCCATTACCTCTAAAAAATCATTAGTAACCATTTTATCTACTAGCATTCATCAGTTTCTTATGGTCATGGACAGCTTAAATGAAAGAAAGGTGAATTCCCCATTTCTGGGGAAAAGAAAAGATAACAATATCATCTAAAGTTTTGTAAAAGCCTTCCTGGCTGAAAAAGCCAATAGCATGAACCCCCATGATTGGAATACTTACTCTCCAACAAAAAAAAAAAAGGAAATGACAGTTGTGAATATGAGTAAAGGAGTAAAGGAGATATACTTCACTTTTTCTAAAAACTAGTTAAAAACAAAAGCAGAAATAGAAAACCTTTTTTTAAAATAAATCTTGAATGAGGGGGTGGGATGGGAAAGGCCCTTGGGAATAATATCTTATCATTCATATGACCTATTTCCTCACTCTGTGCTCCCAGGATATTTCTACAGTGGATGACATCATACCTGCATCCTTCCGAAGCTGGATCCTTTGCTTCTTGAGCATCATCAGTACCCTCATCATGATCTCTGTGGCTACCCCAGTTTTCATCATCATCATCATTCCCTTGACCATCATTTATATCTTCATACAGGTAGAGATCTCTCCACAAACTGCTCAGGCTCAGAACTAGACACACCCCATCTCTGCTTTCTTAAAACTTAAAGCCTTCTCTTTATGTTCTTCCCTTTGTCACTGTTCTCCAGCTCTTTCCCCTTTTCACTAAATATTTCCATCCTGAAGAAGCTGCTGCCCCGAGGACCAGGCCAGATGTGCCTGGTGCTATCAGTTCAGCTTCTGTCCCAGACTTCAGTGTTGTTGAGATCAGCAAAATTGTGCCACGAGCATAGGTTTGGAATAGAATAAAAATGTGGAGATTTGTCCAGCTATAGGGTTGCAGATTTAAAGAGAGAAGGCCCTTGAGAGGCCATGGAGCTCCATATTCCCCCCTCACCCTGTTTTGCAGATGACAAAACTGATGCACAGAAAATTTAAGTGATTTTCCCAGAGTCCTACAACTATAGAAAGTCTGAGGCAACATGTGAACCCGGATCTTCTTCACTGCAACATGAATGACTTACCTGCTCTTTCAGGCTGCACCTTTTTTTTTCTCTAATGGGTTCTTTGAAGGAATCCACCCGGGGTGGATACTGTCTTCCTATCACTCTCCTTTGGCCTATGCCAAACCTGGGAGGGGGCACCGTTTACCTTCAATGTGTAATGATTTCCAGGCTGTTGCCATAGCTGAAGTCATCTTCCTTTACATGTATATGGACACTCCCCACCTCTCATTTTTCTCACCTTTCCTTGCATTCATCTCCTTCCTCCACTCCTTTTATTATAATGCTGAGGGTCCTATGTTGTACATAAACGGGCCACATCCACCCAGAATCAGGAAGGGGACCTGACTTTCTGCTATCCACCCCAACCTCCCCCCTTTTCATTTTGCAAACTGTTTCTGCTTCCAGAGATTCTACGTAGCCACATCCCGCCAACTGAGACGTCTAGACTCCGTCACTAAATCTCCAATATACTCCCACTTCAGTGAAACGGTGTCTGGTTTACCTATAATCAGAGCCTTTGAGCATCAGCAGCGTTTTCTGAAGCACTGTGAAAAAATAATTGATACCAACATTAAATGTGTCTTTTCCTGGATCATCTCCAATAGGTGAGAGGCATTTCAAGTCTGGAGTCATGCTTTTGAATTCTGTAGTCTTGGGGTTCACAACAGATGGGAGTGGTGAGCCCAGCAACTATTATTTTTCTTTTAATAAGAAATAAGAAAAAATCTACCTTCCTCCTCTCTTCACAGAGGTAGGAGATTGTGAGTCAAGGATATTGCCTATATTGCCAGACACATGCAGTGTGTTCACTCACTACTTTGTGTATTTTTTTTCCCTTTTTTTTAAACCTTCTTATAAGGGACGACTTGCTGGGGAGGGGTAGGAGAGGGATAGAGTTTGAAGTAAAGGTTTATATCTTATAGTATCATAGAAACACTCCCGATATACAGTACAAAGCACAAAAGGTCCCTTTTTTTTGTATCTAGCTCTTCCCCCTTGAGTAGAAGTAGACCAACTCATGTGACTTTATGATGATTGTTTGGTATTTAGGGATGGAGGGGAGGGAAAGTAAATGAGACAAAATGTTTTTGTATGGCTTACCTAAAAGGCTCACATCTTTGGAGGTGAAAGGGCTTGGGGACCTCCCCCATTCCACATAAGACACCCTGTGAACTCAAAGACCCAGCGAACAGGAAGACCATTTTAAAAATATAGACCTCTCCTCCTTTGTGAGGAACAGAAGACACTTGAGCAGAAAAACTGGGGCTCCTTGGATTATTTGTTTTTTGGAGGTGGGAGTGGCAGAGTCATGGGGGGACACTAAGAAGTCAGGAACTTCATTGGAAAGGGAAACAATGAGTACATAGAGCCAAGAAGATATTTCTATGTACTTGGACTTGAAGCTTATCTCCACAGCTGTTGTAAAAGACAAAAACAAACAGGAAATCAAACCAAATCCCACAGAAATTACAGACACACTTTGGTTTAAGTAAATATAATTTGTCAAAGTACAGGTTTACAGAACAAACCAATTAGGAAGTTTTTGTCTATTGTTTTAAGGGACTCACTATGGGATTCCTTTAGATATCATTCTTCTACCCATCTTTAAAATCAGATCCATTTCATTTCATTCATTCATTTATTTGGCAGTTAGGAGTCTCACTGGTGAATTTGTACCCTAGAAATTAGCATACACACACACACACACACACACATATAATAAATACATAATAGATGCTTTTTCCTTGGTTCATTTGTGATCCTTTGCTCCCATTTTTTCAGTTTTTGATTTCTTTAAAAAATCAGATTCACTCTATAAAAACTGAATTTACATACAGTTTTTTAGAGACACCCACATTCCTCTGAGGGAGGCAAGCTCACTACTGGGTACCTCCTTGTTATGTCCCGCCTAAGATGTCCTATGCCACACACACACACACACACACACACACACACTATTCCCTTAAATCCTAAACTACTTTGAGTGCTGCATCATGAGGATTGGGGAGTTCAGAACTCTTTTATCTTGGTTCTGTTTCCCCACAGGTGGTTAGCAATTCGACTGGAGCTGATTGGGAACCTGGTGGTATTCTTTTCTGCCTTGCTGATTGTCATTTATAGAGAGAGCCTGAAAGGGGACGTCGTTGGCTTGGTCCTTTCCAATGCCCTCAATGTGAGTCTGAAGATTCAGTCCCAGAACCCCAAGGACTAATTTCAAAGGCACTCTGCTTTTCAGCCAAGGTTCCCCTTTGTCTTTCCAAGCCCCATTCCCAAGGTTGGCTGTTGGGATCCAAGGCAGAGAGCCAGAGTCAGATCTTGATAAAGATGCCATAGTCTGCTTTCTCCTCCCTCCTGAATCCCCCAGAACTCCTGTTCACACCCACCCTGGCAAACTCCTTCTGCTCTGGTCCTGGGGAAGGACTGCCTTGTCTGTGTTACGGTTAGGGACATACAACCACAAATGAATGTTATTTGATAGGCTGATTGAAAGGTTTCTGGGTCAGAAGCCATCTCACCATCTTCTGGTTTTGGTGCAGATTACACAGACTCTGAACTGGTTGGTGAGGATGACTTCTGAACTGGAGACCAATATTGTGGCTGTTGAGCGCATACAGGAATACATCAAAGTAAAAAATGAGGTAAGAAGGTGCCAGGGAGAGAAAGGAGGAGAAAGGAGAGAGGAACAATTTGGGCTTACGTGGACCTTGTCCTTTATAGATTTGTGCTTTTCTACCTCCTTTAAAGCTCTCCTCCTCCTCCTTCTCCTCTTTTCATACTCCATCTCTTTTCTGCTAGTTCTCTGTCTCCTTACCTCCTAAGACAAACAGATCAGAATAGTTGAATTTGAGGGATGTTAATTGAAATAATATTGTTAGTAACATCAAAAATAGAAGTTGAATGCTGGATAGCAATCCTAATTAAGCTCTCTCCCATGGAGGAGTTAAGAAATCATCACTCCCTCCCTTCTTTGAATAAGTTGGGCACTATGGAGAGGGAGCACGGCATATACTGTCAGAATTGGTTAATATGTGGGTTAGCTTTGCTGATTTGCTTTTTCTCCCCCACCCTTTCTTTTTTTTATTTTTTGTTAGAAGAGTTGGTTCTCTGGGTGAAGCATGCCACTACATTAGGTTTTTAGACTTAAGAGTGAAAAGTAAGTCCCTCTCATAAGTGAGAGAACCATGGAAGAAGTGGGAAGGGGCATTTTGATTTATTGATTCTATTCCCAAGACCCAAATGCTCCATCCTTCAATGGCTTGTTTAAGTTTCCTTACCTCCATGAAGTCTTCCCTGGAAATGTTTCCCCATGTGAAATATTCTTCCCTCAACTCTCTGTATGTCACTGTCCTCAGTTATTCCTCTGTTGGTCTTTTCTTTCCTTAAAAGCAATTAACTCAGTGCTAAAAACATAAAAGGGGATTGTTTTGCTCCTAGACCCCTAGAAGGGAGAGAGATGCACTCAGAAATGTAGTCAATGTAAAAACAAAAGTAATCAATAATTTTTAACCCAGTATTGATTATTTAACCCAGATTGATTATTCATACTTGTCATGAATTCAAGACTGTTCAATGAGCACATTTCCCCCCTCTAAATTTCACATGATTGTTTGGGGGTGGAGGGAAGGTTTTCCTCAGCATCTTCTTTTTTAAAAATTTTCTTTTCTTTTTTTTTTATTTAAGACAATGGGGTTAAGTGGCTTGCCCAAGGCCACACAGTTAGGTCATTATTAAGTGACTGAGGCCAGATTTGAACTCAGGTCTTCCTGACTCCAGGGTCAGTGTTCTATCTGCTGCACCACCTAGCTGCCCCACCTCAGCATCTTCTTGCAAGATTTTTAAGGAGTAAGATTTTTTCCAACATGGGAATAAAAGTTAGATTTGTGCTTCCCTTGTTAGTGGTAGTCTTTCTCTCTCAGAGAAGACCAGTGACATCCCCTTTGTGTCTTGACTTGTTCATGAACTTAGGAGGGGGATTGGGATTCACAATGAAGACTGACACAACTTCCTAGACTTCAGTGGGCTAAACTGGAATGGATGAGGGAGTGGGGGCTTCTAGTTCAATCCATGACAGTGGGCAAGAAGACTCCACATGCTGGGCTGAGAAACTAGAACACTGGGTTAGAGTGATCTGCCATTCTCCCAAACAGATACAAGGCAGCAAAATCTGTCAAGTGATTAAAAATGTAGGATTTGGAGTTTTAAAGGAATTTAGGAATGACATTCTATGACTGAGATGAAGAAGCTCACACACAGTAAGGCTGGTGTTGAAGGTCACCCTAGCAGAGCTGGTAGTTGAACCCAGATTCTCAGATAGCAGATCTTTCAATTCCAGATGCTCTTTTTAGAAGAGGAAGTATTTTTTCCCCTGTTTTCCAGGAGGTGGGAGGTTGTAGATGAGGCAATAATGTATGTATTGTCAGAATCTGGGATGTGACTTAATTTTATGGCCTCCCCCCCCCTTCTTCCTTTTTTTAAATCTTTATCACAAGGGATGGTTTGCTGGCAAGGGGAAGGGGGAAGGATATATAGTCAGAAGTAAAGGTGATGTAAAAACGTAAGATACTAGTAAAATTTTTAAAGGAGAGTTGGTTGGTGCTGAGATTTTTATGTTTGGCTTCTCGCTCAGGCCCTCTGGGTGACAGAGAAGAGGCCTCCAGTTGACTGGCCCAGCAAAGGTGAGATCCGCTTCACTGATTTCCAAGTGCGCTATCGCCCAGAGCTGGACCTGACATTACAAGGGATAACCTGTGACATTAAGAGTGCAGAGAAGGTAAGCCCGGCAGCAGCAGCCGAGGTGGTGGGCAACTGGACAAAAGATCAGAGGCCCATTGAGACCTCTGGATCCTTCCTTCTGGGTCTGGGGCTATAGGATGGCACTGCCTTGGCGGAGAATTAGGAAGATGTTGTCATAGCCAGACTGCAGGACCTCGAGCGAGCAGAGTCCTGGGCACTTCTCTCTATACTTGTCCTTACTTCCCCAGGGGGTTCTCCCAAGAGTTTCTTGATTTGTTGTTGAGGAGGAAAGTGACTGGCGCAATGACTAGGGTAGGGCAGCCGTGTTCTAAGGTTGATAATTTCCTGGGGGTGATTCCTCCCCTGCTCACCCTACCACTGGCCTTCTTATCTGCTGGAGCCCTTGTTCCTCTGCCTAGCTCTGCCCACCTCCATTGTGTACTTCTTCCCCTAGGTGTCCACAGTTCCACAGAGGCATCCCAAATATCCTCCTTCACTTCCCCACCCTGCAGGTGGGCATCTGACTCCTGTCCCTACCTCCTATCCTGGATTAAATTTTTTTCTAGAAACAACACTATTAGTGAGATCCCAAGGACAGTTTTATGAAGAGAATCCTTTGGAGCAGGAAACAGGGAGGTGGGGCGCACCTAAGAAGAGACCTAACTTTGCTTGGCTCCTCTTTGGGGGTAATGCAATAGAGTCCTTGGCTTAGTCATGGTCAAAGATAAGGTAGAAATGAAAAACTTTACAAAGGGCCAGGAACTCTTTCGTGGGAGCTACTGACAAATAAAATTCCTTTTTGGAGGCAACAGGGGTAAATCACTCAAAGCAAGACTATCTTTTACAGGTTGGAGTAGTGGGCAGAACAGGAGCTGGGAAGTCTTCCCTCACCAACTGCCTCTTCAGGATCTTAGAAGCCGCAGGAGGCCAGATCACAATCGATGGACTAGACATTGCCTCCATTGGGCTCCATGACCTCCGAAACAAACTGACTATCATCCCACAGGTGAGTCCTGGAGCCTTCCTTCCACCCCTCCTTCTTTTTCCACTTTTGAGAAGTCCAAGGACACTTGGTAGGTCCTCATTTCTTAGCTGAATCTGTGGTGCGGATGAAGAGATGCTATCATTCTTGGGGATGATCTGACCATTTCCTGGAGCTCCTCAGACTTCCAGCCACTCCTCCCTGACATGTCGCTGGCAAAGCGCATGGTCCAACCCTGGGTCTGCTGTACTGCAGGGTTAAGTGTCTGAGGCTCTCATTCTCTGCTCTGTGAGAATCTGGAAAGCTTGAGTATTAAATCCATTCTCAGCTTTCTAAACCAATGACCAAGTCCCACTTGGGCTCACACCTGTAGCTGGCAAAGTGGATACTCCTGGAGGGCAAAGGTAGAGTTTTTAGTTCAGTTTTGTCTGCTTTTCCTTGCACACCCCCATGCTTAGCAAATAGTGAGGTGATCACTTTAATGCTTGTTGATTGACTACCTGCCTTACTGAATAGGAACAAACAAATGGACAATATAACTAGAATTTTTCTTCTAAACAGCTGCATTCAAGTACATGAAACAAAAACAAAAAAGATATTGTTGGAGGGTTATGAATTTGGCAGGCACTCCTGGGAGCAGGAGGGGGGAGAGTGGGCAGGGAGTTAATGAATTCCTTCCTTCAACAAATATTCATTGAACATCTATTATGACAAGGTACTGTTCTGACATTTGGCTATTTACATCTTCATCTTTTCTCTTTTAAAAGGCCTTCTTATTTGAGATTACTGAGAAATATGGCCAGTTGCAGGGATTTTATATAATTGAGGTCCCTCCCAGTGGTATTGTGAAATACATGATGATGATGATGATGATGATGATGAGAATGATGATGTTTGTCCTTCATTCTTAAAGAAAACCATGACAGGAGGTATATACAAATATAGAGGGAGAAAAGGATGTGGTGACAAGCAAGTGGTGAAGCAGCAGGTGCAGATATACTGGAAGATACACACAGGCCCAGGCCATTGGGCTGTTCCTCACTGGAAGTGGCAGAGGGATTCAGCAGCCCCCAGGGTATCTGAGCAGCCCTTTTAAGAATCTCACTGCTCACCTCCTGATGTGAGGAAGGAGCTAGAAAAGGGGCCCTAAAAATTGTCTGTTTACCCTACCCTGCCCTGACTACAGCATCTGGTGGGGATCCCACAGTGTGGTTCAGACACATAAAAAATATGCAAAATCATCTTCAAAGATGATTCCACTCACCATCAGGGCATGGAATGTGCTCACATTCATAGACAACACAAAATTCAATAGACCTGAAAAACAGCTCTTCTTTTGATTTAAAAAAAAAATTTCTTTTTTTAATTTAAGGCAACTTGCCCAAAGTCACACAGCTAGGCAATTATTAAGTGTCTGAGGCCAGATTTGAACTCAGGTTCTCTGACTCCAGGACCAGTGTTCTATCTACTATACCACCTAGCTGCCCCAATACATTGGGGGCAGAATTCTTTTTTTTGTTTGTTTCTTTGTTTCTTTGTTTTTGCAAGGAAGTTGGGTTGTGACTTGTCCAAGGTCACACAGCTAGTAAGTATCAAGTGTCTGAGGCCCGCAAGGCCGGTGCTCTATCCATTTGGCCACCTAGTGTACCTGAGTTCAAATTTGGCCTCAGACTTTTAATAATTACCTAGCCGTGTGGCCTTGGCCAAGCCACTTAACCCCATTGCCTTGCAAAAAAAAAAAAAAAGAATGACTGGACCAATTACATAGCTCTATCAACTCTGCATTCACATTGTCTATTTTCCCATTGCTCCTCCAACATTTGTCATTTTCCTTCTTTTTTTTAAACTAACTTTGCCAATCTGAGGGATATGAAATGGAAACCCAGAGTTTATTTAATTTTCATTTTCTAATTATTAGTAATTTTTGAACATTTTTTCTCATATAACTATTTGGACTTCTTTCCTTAAGAACTACTTTTCCTATCCTTCCAGAGTTTCATCAATTGTGGAGTGGTTCCTATTTTTATATATCTGAATCAATTCTTTATATATCTTGGAATGCAAAGCACTTTTCAAGCCATATAAATCATGACTATCTACTACCATCTTGTGCTCTTTGTATTTTTATTAAAGATAACAGAAAAAATAATCATAGCTGTGATTTAGAAAATAACCAGCAGGTGGCAATAGTTCTCTTTAGTAGCATTATCATTTAGCATTTCTTAATTTTGCAATCTTTCTTAGAATTCCTGACCTAAACAGTCCTTCTCCATGACAACTTAGAAATATCTCCTCCTTTGGATAAATGGTTAAAGGAGAGGCATTTCCTTATCAGTGAACCACATAATCTCATTATTGAAAGAGACCTTAAAGGATATCTATCTTGTCCAGTAGTTTTTAATCTTTTTGATCTAAGCATCCCTTGATACTTTATAAAGACCTCAAAGCATTATAACAATCAATATTTACCATATTAGAAATTAAAACTGATTTATCCATTAAAAATAACATTATAATCATATAAATAGCATTTTTGAAAAATAACTTCAAAACAAAAAATTTCGTTGAGAGGAATGATATTGTTTTATTTACTTTTGCAGAACTCTTTAATGTCTGTCTTAACTGAAGACTAAACATTCTCTATGTTGCCTTGTTGTTTTCATTGAAGCATTTGAAAAAAATCTGGCCTCAAGCATTTATGTAGTTAGAAGATCCTAATTTTAAAAGTCAAACATCTTAGTAATATTATGAACACAGTTTTGAGGATTTGGGGCCTGGGATCTGCAGAACCCACTTTGAAAATTGCCTATCTAATGTAATTCTATATGTGAACAATAAGCCCTCTACTTGGGGTCATGCCTGTCTGAGGTAGGATTCTAACTCAGGCCTCCCTTACCCTTAAGTCCAACAGTCTACCATTAGACACCATGTCTTCTCCAGACAGACTATTCTAGCCACCATCCAATCAATGAATAAGTCTTTATTAGCTATCAACTGTGCTAGGTATTGATGATACAAAGACAAAAATGAAAGTCTCTGCCATCAGGGGTGTGTGTTTTTTTCTGGAAAACAAAATAGACATAAGATGACTATATGAAAGAAATTCAAAATAATGATTTTGGGGTGGGGGTGAGGAAGTGCTAGCAACTGGAGACATCAGAAATTACTTCATGTAGAAGTTGTTAGTTTATAGATTTTTTTAGGAAAAGGTGAATCCTAAACGAGAGAAGGGAGGTGGGAAGGACATTCTAGACATGGGAAATGGTGTGTGTATGCATGAGTAAGAGAGGGAGAGATGGCATATGTCTGTCTGAGAGAGAGAGAGAGAGAGATGGCTAAGTTTCTATAGATTTAGGAGTTCTCAGTATAGAAATGATAATTAAATCTTTGGGAGTTGATGAGTTCACCAGGTAAAAGGGTAGAGAGATAGAAGAGGGTCTAGAACAGAGATACTCATAGTTAGGGATTATGGGGAAACAAAGGAGACTGAGAAGGACTAGTCTGCCAGGGAATAGGGAAACCCAGAGCCATGAAAGCACAGTCCATGAAGAAAGGGTGGCCAACAGTGTCCAATCTGACAGTTGTGGAGGAGGAAAAGGGCTGAGCAGAGGCCATCCATCTGATTTAACACATGGGCATTCATTGGTCATTTTGAAGAGAACAATTTTAATTAAGGGAGAAAGTTGGAAGCCAGACATGTAGAAGAGAAAGGAAGGTGGAGCAGACAGGGGGCAGTGACAGCTCTGAGCATTGGGTTGGGAAAGAAAAGAGAAATGGAATCTCCTGGAGGGAGGAAGGGTAGCATCTAGTGTGAAGACCCAAGGAAACTGCCCCGGCCCACCCATCATGCTCTCCATCCACTTCTCCCAAGTTAGCTTTGAATCATAAAAAATCAGATAGAAGAGCCCTGGGAGATCCACAGGCATAAGCCCTCCCCATAAGTCCTCCAGCCTCTGCTCAAATACCTTTATTCACTCTTTCCTGAGGCAATTCATTCCCTTTCCATCAAAGAGGTCTTCTCCCTAGAAGGCTCAGAGGGGAGAGCCCCCAGCCTGGAGTCAGAAGATACAGATCTGGACTCTGGACAAATCCTGATCTGTAAAATGGGGGCACTAGGACCCCCCTACCTCCCAGGGTTTGTCCCAAGGGTCCAATGAGATATTTATAAAAATTGCTTAGCACCTTATAGGTGCTTAATGCTAATTTCCTTTCTTTTCCCTATTAACTTTGACCATTTGTATAGTTCTGCTTCCTGGACTCAAGGATAACCTCAGCTCTGACTGCTGCTAATCCCAGCCCATTTTGGGTTATAAAGTTGGCACTCTTAATGGAGGACTGTGCTTGTCAGGGTTAGACCCCAGAGTTTAAAAAAAATAGTTTCAGCAATCCACACCTCTTCTTTCTGAATAAAATTTCTGGGAAAAATCCCCTGGGAGATGGTCGGGTTTAATGGAGGAAATATAGTCCTGAATTTAAAAATGCATTGTTATTGTAGCAGTTTTGTCATCTGTCCCGGAGGGACACGACCTTTGTCTGCACCAAGATTTCTAAAAATCACCGTCCCCAATCAGGGGGCTGAGGGGGTTTGCTGCCTGCCATCCTCCAACACTTCCTCCCCTTGGTTTATGCAGGACCCTATCTTGTTCTCTGGAAACCTGAGGATGAATTTGGATCCTTTCAACAAATATTCTGATGAAGAAATTTGGATGGCCTTGGAATTGGCGCACTTGAAGCCCTACGTGGAAGGCCTGCCGCAGGGTCTGTTGTATGAAGTGAGTGAGGCTGGTGACAACTTCAGGTAAGTCCCCAAATGTGAACCAGCTGCCTCTTAAGGCCACCATTAGACCAAAGGATGGAGGTGATGTCTTCTCCCTCACCTGAGCTCCTTGTGAGATGGTGACCTCACCTGGTAACATGGGTGTCCTCAACTTGTTGGCCATCCTGGATGGTTCCCAGGGGTGGAAAGGATGCTTAAGTCAGCACCTCCCTAATGGGCCTCTCATGGCTCATTTTTAAAGTGAAGACATTGTGCTAGATGACTACTAAGTGGCCCTTCTAGTTTATTGTTCATTTATGGAAAGAGCATGATGCTAAGAATATAGAGAACTGGGTTCTGGTCCCGGCTCTATTCAAACCAGATGGATATCCCTTTGATGTGCTGCTTGTTTGCACATCTGTGTAGATAGGTGGCATGGGGACAGATCCCCCAGGCAGTCACCTTTCTCAGTCTTAAGTTTCTCATCTGTAAAATTAATAGCATCTACCCCTCACAGGATTAAATGCTGGTAAAATGAGATTATAGAGAATGCTTTGCAAGCCTCAAAGGGCCATTTGTTCATTACTTGTTCTTATTACCCTCTTGTGGAGTCACAGAAAAGATGGATGACAGTAGATTAGCAGCATTAACTATTTCCAGTGTTGTTTCTCTGTAGGTGGGAATTAGAACAGTGGTATAGTTTAAATCCCAGCACAGGATGCCAGGCTTTTTTTTTTTTTGCAGTGTTTTGTTGTCAAATATTCCTATAACCAAACCCAGTCATGGGTTTTTGTCATGCTGATTTTTTTCCGGGGTGGTGGTGGTGGTGGTGGTAGTTGAAATGTAAAAAATGTAAAAATTTTAACGGCTTATTGCAGGACGAAAAACTGTTGAGTATTATGTCTCTCTAGGACTGTCCCCAGAAACTAGCCAAATCCCCTGAGACCATCATATCTAAAACTATCTCAGAGACCCATTTCTGCCAACACACTGCCCTCTTGGTGGCTGAAGAGTAGGGTTTCATTTATCTCCCTCAGCTTCTGGCAGGAATCCTTGTTGGGCCACCTGATGCTTTGAATGAGGTGGTTGGGGCTTCAGATTGAGCCACAAGGAGGGATCACCATCAAGGCACAGTAGTCTGCAACTGTGATTTTCCATGACTCACCTGTTGGGAAGTCACCTATGTGTCCTCAAACTCTTCAAAAACCCAAAGAAAAAATGGCAGTGGAGAAGGTGGATGTGTCTGCTTAGTAGCCAGTTAGCTCTCCTATACCTTTTATTTTAATCATGCCTGATTCTTCCAAGAACATGTATAAAATATAATTACAGGAAGGGTATGGGGGAAATGGCACACATCAATGGATCTATGACTGGGGAGAAACAAAGTTCCTCAAAGATTATTTCAAGGTTACCCACCCAGAAAGAGATAAAATGCCTTAGAAACCCTTTTGGAAAGCTCAGGCAGCCTCAAAAGCTGGAGAAAAGTCTGCTGTTATCTTGCATTATCTTTGTTCTTTTAGAGATTAGATTTTAAACTAGACTGCATTGTTTAGAGTCATTTTCTTTTCTCAGGGATTGTTTACTTGAAACACAAGGTCTCCATAGGCACTGAAGCTTCCTTCTTTCTCATGCCCTCCTACAGCAGGATTCTAAACTGGCTTCTTGCTGGAGGTGGGACTGTGAGGATTTCAAGGCCTTTTGTGGCCTTTGTTCCCACTTCCCCCTTGGTCATCCCACTCCTCACCTCTTCCCCCTTACTCCTAGGACTCTAGTCTGAAAGAGGAGAATCAAGCTGAACAACAAGATATATTCCATGGCACAGAGGGCCATCACCCAGGCCTCTTCTACTGCCCAGTTTGGGGGTTGTCTATCACTTTTCTCGCGAAATATAAACCAAATTAGCCTTTTCTACGTAATATTAACTCATATTTCTGTAGTCTTTAAGTTTGCTAAATACCTTCCCATAAGGAAAGGAGTGTGATTAGAGCTGATGGATGCCCAAGAGGAGAACTTGCTAGAGTTTTGTGTAAATGGGCAAGTCATGGAACAGTTCTTAGCCTGTTTCTTCATCTATAAAAATGAAGATAATAAAAGCATTGACCTTGTGGGACTGTTTTGATAGCCAAGTAAAATGAGATAATATATTCAAAGTTCTGTATAAATATTACTTATTATTATTATTATTATTACTATTGTATCAAGGAGGAAGCTGAGGCTAGAGAGTTTAAATGCCTCTCTCTTGGTCAGACAGCCAGCAAGGGTTAGAACTAGAATTCAGTCTACCCAGCATACTATGCTGACAAAGATTTCTATTTTTTTTTAGTTTTTTACAAGGCAGTGAGGTTAAGTGACTTGCCCAAGGTCACACAGCTAGGTAATTATGTATCTGAGGTCAAATTTGAACTAAAGTCCTCCTGACTCCAGGACCAGTGCTCTATCCACTGCGCCACCGCTGCCCCAAAGATTTTTTTTTTAAACAGAAATTGCCTTGTCTAGGTCAGTCCTTTCTTGAATATCCTAAAGAACTAGTAGACCCTCTGGTCTACTGGCTAAAGTCCGATTATGGGGTGGCATCATGTCAGTTCCATTTGGCATAGCTTTGGGGCCAGGAGAATCCCAGCTACATGTCAGGACTAATTATCAAAGACCAGACGAGCGATTTTCATCTTCCAGATGCAAAAGATTCAGTTGTTTTTTATAAATCCTAATTTTGGGAAAGATTTTTAATTCTGAGATCAACTTATTTAACATTTTATATAGTACTTTGAGGTTGATAAAACATTTTATAAGTTACAATCTGTGGTATAATGATTTCTATTCCATTTAAATCTATAGCCAACTTAGGCTGAAGGACACCAAGTCTACAAACAGTTCTGCAAATCTTGTTCTGACTTTTATAGGAATGAATGATCCTGATAATCTTGCCCTTCATAGGTGACACTAAAATGTTGCCAAAGTCTTGATCATTTTGTCTGATGTGGAATCAGAAGATGATGCTGACCTTTTAAAATATCTTTCTTAGAGAGAGCCAGAGGAGCTCCCTGGCCACACCCCAGCGGCTTCCTACACATCTCAGACTCAAAAATCACATTAGCCTATGGCAGCCTTTTGATAATAGCTGTTAAGTCTCTCTGGGGTGGCCAAGGAGAAAAACTGGGTTATCTTGCATGGCTGCTCCAGTGAAAGGTTTTTCTTCTGCATAATAGTGTAGAACTCTAATCTTTTAACACTCTTATTTAATGTTCCCTAATATCAACAGGGGAGGGCAGTGAGCACATTCCTTAATTGCTTCACTCCTCTTCCCACAGATGTTTAAACAGGTGTTTGTGCCTTGTTGATGGCTTCTTTATAAATTAAAGCTTGTTTGTATTTCAGAAGCCTATCTGGATCAGGAAGTTAGGCTCATCAAACATGACCAACTCTAGTCAAGGCAGGTCTTTAAACTGATAGTAGCCTTGAGGTATAAAGAACACAAAAATAAATGAATTTGTCATCACTATTCAGAAATTGTGAAACAGTTCAGACTATGGTATCCCCCTTACATAAAGAGTACCACAGGGGATAATGTTTTTTGTTGTAATAGAATCTCACCATACTATGACTAGAACCAAATAGTCATCATTTTCCCTCTATTTGCATTGCTGCCTAGGAGAGGAATAAGTACAACTGATTAGTACAAATAATGAAGCCTCTGGATAGGGGCTTCAAATTTGTATTTATTTCCACTGGACTGAAGTCAATTACCATATTTTAACATAATTATAATTTTGAGTAGGGTGAATTCAAATACATTTGACCCATTCTCTTTGAAGTGACTTCATTATTTGCACTAACTGGAAACTTAAGTGGGGAATTTGGATCTGTCGATTTGGAAATGAGACAACAGCATCATTAATCTGAGTACTCATTCTTGGTTTATTATGTCGATGACAGTGTAGGGCAGAAACAGCTTCTGTGCCTGGGTCGTGCTCTACTTCGGAAATCAAAGATTCTTATTATGGATGAGGCCACAGCTGCTGTGGATCTTGAAACGGATAACCTCATCCAGTCCACAATCCGAAAGGAGTTCTCTGACTGTACAGTCATCACCATTGCCCATCGCCTCCACACAATTATGGATAGCGACAGGTGAGTTCTGGGTGTTCAACAGAGAGGATGAGAAGGGGAAATACATTAAGAGGGAACAAGAACCAAATGACCATGTGCTATGAAATCTGTACATGGAGAAACCTATCACTTAGCAGAATAACAAATGGGAAAAATTATCATTTTGTGCTATCATTTATCACGAAACTGCTAGGAATAGCACCCTTCCATGGAACAGTCTATAAACTGGGAGGATTGGGAAGAAATCATGGTTTTTAGAAGATGGGCACCTCATACTAGGTAAAAGGGATTGTGGATGTTCCTTTAGGTTCTAAGACTCAACATTTCCTTTCTGTCTTGGTTACAGGATTATGGTATTGGATAGCGGTAAGATTGTAGAATACGACAGTCCAGATAACCTACTACAGAGGAATGGTCCCTTTTACTTCATGGCCAAAGATGCTGGCATTGAGAGTTTGGACACATCACTTTAGCCATATCCAAACATCCTGAGGCTACTGATGCATACAAGCTGTCCATAGGACATCAAACAAGGAAGCTAGACCATCTAGATCTTCAGGATAATTTAGCTATTTCCCACAGGACACAGGCAGTGAATTCCATACCTTTGGCCCTGACCCTTGTAGGTTGCTTTTGTTTATGTACACAAATGATTAGAAGTGACAATAGATCTCAGGGGTGGCAGTACCTGCTGTAGGAGAAGGCTGAGTAACATCTTGAGAACAGTATCTTTTTCTTCATCCACAGTACCCAGCAAGTACTTATTGCCTGGAGATAAGGGAGTGTTAGGCTCCTTGTTTTATGAATGTAAAGGGATGTGAGTGCCTTTTTGTCATCTATTAGTACAGAAAGTACCTCTGACTCAATTTATTGCCTTTAAAGCACAGGATGATTGTATTTGTATAATCGATATTCTATTGCTTTGTCTTTTCAATGAGTGGGAGGGAGGGGGAGCATCTGGAAGTCAAGATTTTAAAAAACTTCAATTTTTTTTTACATGTAATTGGCAAATATTTACTGAAATAAACATTTTTTTAAAAAAAAAGGTAGATGCTTCTACCTCTATGTTCATGGTATATGGCAAGAGAAAGAACAAAAAACATTTAGCTCCTTATTCCCAAGAAGAGAAGAACAAATGGGCATTAAGGAGGGCTACAGACAGCTCCTTTAGTGCAAGCCACCAGCTGCAGCCACCATGGATGGATACACACACTCTTTCTTTCTCTCTCTCTCTTCACACTCCTCTGTATACTGTCTGGTCCCCAGCAAACTACCGAGGAGCCAAACCTGGGAGGACACTTCATATGTATAGGTGCAGCCTGTGTAAAGAGCCCTTCTGGAAAAAATAAGAAGCAGGTCTACCTTAAACAGATTAAAATAAAAACAGTAACTAGAATCAAGCAAGAGATTTAAAAACAAACTTATTATGTGCCAAATGTGAAAGTTGCTTTTGAGTACTATTTTTAGTTATTTTAAAAACAAAAATTAAAAAACAATCACGGGCAGCTAGGTGGTGCAGTGGATAGAGCACTGACCCTAGAGTCAGGAGGACCCGAGTTCAAATCTGACCTCAGATACTTAATAATTACCTAGCTGTGTGACCTTGGGCAAGCCACTTAACCCCATTGCCTTGCAAAAACAAAAAAAAATAATCAAATATAGCAACTCCTCCTCCTCCTCCCAATTTCCTAATAATATCATAATGATTACTTTCACCATGGGTTTTGGAGGATTAAGCAGTGACTAACCTCAAAATGCAGTTTACCAGTATAAAATATCTAAGTAATCATGTCTCAAGCTCTTCTTCCTGCTCTTTTTGTAAGTTCTATCTCAAAGCCCTTCCAAAAATTTTACTCCCAAGCTGTCCTTGGTATTGAACTGATGAATCTAACAAAGGGTCTGCATTCTTACCATTTCCACCAGTACTTTTATTAGCTGCCTCTATTTTCCTCTACTCCTAACCTCTATGACTTTCCATACATTCCCTCTCCCTGCCTCATTTCCTACCCCTCTCCCAAAAAAAGCCAGCGGAGAGTAAGAAGCACTTTCCTTACACAATCATCCTGTGAAGTGGGAGGGTCCAGGGAGTCAAGAGTTGTGGGTTTGACTCCTATCTTTTCACACTAGTTATGGGACCCTAGGCAAGTCCCTTGGACTCTAAACTTCAGTTGCCTGAAAAATGAGGACAAATGTAACTTTAAAATGAGCCACAGATACCTTCCCCCATCCCAGTAGCAGTCACCAAAACATTCAGAACCAATGAAGGGACGTAGAGCTCTACTGTCAGGAGCCATCTGGAAGACAAAACATTCCTTCCCCAAGACCCTGGGGGGGGGGGGGTCGTCTGACCTGGCTCTTGTGCAGTCTAGCCTCCATCACTACACATCCATACTCAAGCCCATCACAAAACAACTCTGGGCCAGCTGCTTAGTTTAGTATCTGTTGCTTTTTGCTGGGAGTGTTGTCAAATGCTAAGGCAAGAAAGTTGGAGCTATATCAGATCAATAAAGTTTCTCTATATAAACATTTGTTAACAGCAGGAGGCAGAGGCTGCCTTATGAGAAAAGTCTGAAAACTTTATGAAATATAACAACAGGCTAGTCCAGGAGGTCCTTGGTCTCTTTGGTGATGTGGACCCCTTTTGGTAATCTGGTGAAGTCTATTCATCCTTCTCAGAATGATGCTCCTTAGTGGTACTAATAGGAATCCCAAGGAAACCATAATGAAAGTTATCAAAGTATTTTAAAAATACATTCAAGAGACCTTGTACTAGATAGACTAGAAATTTGTGTTTATGATCCATAGCACTTAGAACACTGTAAATGTTTGGAAAAGCCAAAAAGAAAATTTTGTTAAATGTGATCTTATTTTAGAAACAACATGCTATACAGGTAAGCTACAGCACATAGTTTGACCTTGGGCAAATCACTTATCAGTTTCTTCAACAGTTAAATGGGGATAATGCCTAGTGCCTCCCCTCCCCTCCCAGGATTTTTGTAAGGACCAAAGGAGATATTAAGTCTCATGCCTATGAGTGCATAGCCAAGCAGACACTATATAAATGCTAGCAATTATCATTCTCGTGAAACATATGAATAAGGTAGGGTAGAGGCAGCTTTAAGATTTACAGAATGTTTAAAGAATGAGACTATGATTCCTTTACATCTTCCCTAGTTTCAGAGTCTAGATGAAATCAAGAATGGGACTGAGAGTTGGCAAAGCCCTTAAGAGTTCATTTTTGCCCTGCCTCCTCATTTTACCAATGAGGAAACTGAGGCCCGGAAGGGTTAGCAAACTTGCCTGAGATCATAAAAGCAGAAAGTGGAAGAGCAAGCTTGGATTCAAGTCCAGACCCTCAGCTCTCAAATCCAGCCATCCATCTCTCAACCATGTTCTGCTGCCTCCACAAGGCCTAAGGGAATAACCATACAGTTCTGCAGCCAGAATCACTGCCATGGAAAAAAGGCCTTAGAAAGCAAAGCCCCTCATTCTTCATTTCTCTGCTTCCCAACACTGCTTCTTGAAATTCTCTTTGCAACAATACTTCTTTTGGCTTTTCTAATTCTTGTTCTCCTCAGGTTGTTTCTGCATCTTTCCTTGGTCCTGGGCTCTACACTCTTTCTTCCAGAGGGCTACAATTACCATTCCTGTCCATAACACTTACACACCTACCTTCTCTCCACATCTCTCACCTAGGCTTCAGACCTTTCATTTCCAAATTGCCACAGAACTTCTCCACAATTAAATACATGATAGTCTCCACAATTGATTTCTCTCAGTGATCTCATTTTTGTTGAGGGAACTGTCATTCTTTGAGACTTCTAGGCAGGAAAATGGGTTTTTCCCTCCTTCTTGATCTTCTTCATTCATTGAACTTAACTGCCAATAACTTTTTCTCTTCACTGCCTATCTTTTTTTTTTTTAAGATTTTTGCAAGGCAAATGGGGTTAAGTGGCTTGCCCAAGGCCACACAGCTAGGTGTTAAGTGTCTGAGACTGGATTTGAACCCAGGTACTCCTGACTCCAAGGCCAGTGCTCTATCCACTGCGCCACCTAGCTGCCCCCCCCCCTTTTCAGGATTCACTGCCTATCTTGAACCTGCTCTTTCTTCTCCAACTTCCCTGCCACCACTGGCTAAGCTCTTATCACCTCATACCAAACTTTTTAAAGTAATTTTTGACTCACCTCCCTGCCTTTTAAGTTACTGCCTCCTCGCTTGGCTAAATCCTAACCTGTCTCTAATCCCTAAGTGCTTGAGATCTCTTCTTTTTTTTTCCACCAGATTTGCCTTAAGATTACTATTTTAAAACTACATTCTTCAACCTGTTATGTACAGATCAAACCTGTTAGAAAGAGCTCTCAGATTTTGTAGCTTAGACTGTCCCTTTAAATAAAAATTTGATTTTTTTACCGTATCATACATCAATTTTTGCTGCAATAAAGATGAATTTTGATCTGCACTTTCTGAGATGGAATCTCCCATTCTATTAAGTTTAAGAAAACACAGAATCCTGATGAAAGCATTCTTTTATTTAAAAACTGATTATTTCTAAAGCATCTATTGAGAAAATGTCCAAAAAACCAAAAATATATTGAATAAACAATAAAATGTGCCATGGGTCATTCATTTTAAAAAATTTATTTACAATAAGAACTAGTTCAGTATCCACAACTCTAACATTACTCACAGTCCAAGGGTAAAGGAGAAAACCTCTTCTCTGAGTCAGAGCAGCAGCCATCTTTTGGTGCTGGGAAGGAAGGGGCAGACTGTTATCTTTCTCATTCATTCAAAGATGGCTTGATTTTGAGGAGCAGAAGCTGGAGTGGAGATTGCAAAGACGACTGCTCTTCTGAATTCCCAATCATAAGTGGTTCCAGGATGGGAAAGTTCTTGTAAACAAATAGGATCATGTCTTTGAGGGCATAGGGGCCTGTAATGTGTGTTAGTGGAGGATAAACCTGACAGGAAGAAGCACCGGGGAGTGTGCTCTGAGATGATGACAGCTAATACTGGTCTTGGCAATCCTAGGTCTGGACAAGGACACAAGCACATGTGATTGTATGGCCTTCTCCTCCTCCTCCTCCAGCTTATAGAGCTCCGAATGGTTCTAGGAAATGCCAGTCTATCAAGCTAAAGAAGGCTACCCTTCTAGCATCCAGGGATATACTAGGGAAGGGAGGCCTAACTGGACAAATGAGAGTATAACATCCCTGGAAATGTTTCAACACCCTAGCACAGATCTAAAGCTCTTTAATAGAAGGCTGAAAATCTTGTCCTACTGGGTCAGCGCTATGGAGCATCCAGAGAGAAGACATACAATACTATCATTCACATTTAGTGAGATAATAAGAAGTCATTTTCTGCTTGGGTCAAGGTGAGCTGTAATGACAAGAACTATTTTATGCCCCAAGACAAGAGAAAGAGTTCATTCAGGTAAGGGGCATGTAAAAAATAAATGCCCCTAGCACCTTAGGAGAAAAGGAAAAGCTTATGTTTCACATATCAAAACTAGGGAAGGGAGAAACATTTTAGTAAAGGGACTGTTAGTACTGGGAGCTTTTTCAAGTTGGGGATATGTGTTTGTGTACTGGAGAATGGAGGTATCAAGGGGGTCTTACAATCATTAGGTCTGTTAGGTCCGACAATGTCACTGCCTTCTTTAAAGAATCAACCAGAAGCAAAGTCTGAAATGGGTCACAGGTCAGGCCATGACTCAAAGAACCATCACCTTGCATTTGATCCAACTTAACCTCTCATCCTGCATGCTGGGGCTGCATAAAAGCTCAAATCCAGCTACAGCAGAGCAATGTGAGCCAAGCATCTCTAAAATCCCAAGACCAAGGCACCATCACCACCATATGTGGAACACCAGTTTTCTGGTTGCAACTGGTCTTTCCCTATGTGGATTCCAGACCGTGTCTCTTCTCTTAGTGATGTCTGAACCACCTCGAAATCCTGGGGTCCATTTAGAAATTCTTCTAATCCTATTGAGCAGCAGCATTCCTAATTCCATTGTAGACAACAAGGTCTACCTTGAACTCTGACATTCCATGGTTCAAAAGTGCAGATTACCCCTCTATAGTAGAATTGGGTGGCTTAGTGCCCCTTCCCCCTTTTCTTCAGTGGGCTCCTAGAACCCCTGCTGTCAGCTGGAAACACAAGCACCAGGATTAACTAGGAAGCAGTGCAGATTCAGGTATACTCAGTTTTTCGTATGTAATTGGATGGAACGTAGCCTCTCTTTCCATTCAATTCAGCCAACCACCATTCCTGGTTTCCTGTAACATCTTTGAACTCAAGGATCCTGAGTCTCTGATTTGCCAACACACTCAATTCATTTGGGCTCCGGGCCTTAAAAGTGTAGACAGCAAAATAAACCTGTGTGAGATAAGCAAAAGAGTTAGCAAGAGAGCACTTGCAAGGAAGATTCCCCCTTCAACCCTTCAGGGACCTGAATTCAAGGCCTTGAGACTCAGTCAAGTTACTGGATGGCCTAGTGCTCCAACAGAAGGTTCCCAATCATAACTCTTTCAGGCTTTCTCTTATGCCCTCACATGATCAAGTCAAAGAAAATAACGTTCCCATCTCAGTCAAAAGGAGGCCTGTAGGGTGCCCTCACCTGATTGCCTGCTGCCTCAATGCTTTCCAGCTCTTCATTTTGATCTTCCACCGAGGGGAGCATCTTGGGATAGCTCTTGAAGAGGTCTCCACTTTGCCTAGGCTGCCCATTGCGCCGTGGTGCTACATGGCTAGCTGGGTCAGAGTGCCTGGGGTGTCGGGGGCCCCTCACGGCAGGAGTCTGTTGGTCAGGGTCTCTGGCCACATCGACCAGGTCCGTGGTATGCCAGGCCCTGGTGTGGGAAGGAGGGTCCTTGTCCAGGAGGCAGCTGGAAGGAATTTCCTCAGCAGCATTCTCCTGACCAGACTCATGCCATAAGGAAGAGTTCTGAGCAGACTGTTGGAGTGGTCCTGGGGGGCAGTCAACCATGATGGTGCCAGGATTTACGGACAAGGAATTGTTGCTATTCTGTCTGGGGAATTTAGGGGAAGAATTGCCATGCTCCGATTCAGTGGAGGAATGGCTGCCGACAGAAGCATCCGAGTGGCTCCGTCGGGGGTTGTAGGGCTTCAAGAAGGAGCTGTAGACAAAACCTTTGGTAACTGGAATAAAGAAATACAAAGGTCGGCAGTCTTCAAGGTAGCGAAGGAATAATAAAATCAACAGACAGGTCACTAATAACACTTAAAAAACCCAGATGTCTCATGACAAGAAAAAAAGAAGTCCTCAAATCACAAAATCAGCATCAGAAGGAATGTTAGAGCCCATCACGTTCAATGAAGCCTGAAATAATGAACCAAGGGTTGTTCTTGAAGTCATGAAGATGCTGAGTTCAAATCATGCCTCTGATGACTGACTATGTGATCATTGGAAAGCTGCATAATATCTCTAAATCACAAGTTTCCTCATCTGTAAAATAGGAAAAATTTGGAGTACATTTGCAGTTCTTACTTTACAGACTGCTGTACTGTTACAAGGAAGTAATGAACATGTAAACTTTTTATAGTAATTTGTAAACTTTTAAAGCATTAGTAATAAAGCTATCATTTATGTAGTGCTTCGCAAATGTAAATAAATTTCTGAGCTAGATCGAAAAGTCCTAAATCAAAGGGCACATCCACAATACTTGTTAAATGGACTCCATGTCCCCACCCTGGGCCACAGAGACTAACATGATGTGTCAGAACAGCGACAGGGAAGGTAATGCACTCCCTCATTAATAGACTCTTCTAATTGGAGGGAAGGGCTTTCTCAGACTGAGCAACATGTGTCTCGTGATATGTTCTATTCCAAGGCTCTAGCTCTGCTTTTTGAATTTCAATCTATTTCTGCTTTCAAAGAGTCACCATGCAACTATTTCAAGAGAGAAATCACATCCCCTAAGTCTTCTTAGCTGGACCACAATGAAAGCTGAAGGCCATACTTTTGAACTGGTTCTTGGACAGTAAGGAGATCAAATCAGTCAATACTTTTATTAAAAGAAATTAATTCAGGCTATTAATTGGAGGTCATATCCTAAAGCTGAAACTTAAATCATTTTGGACACATAATGAGAAGACAAGAATCAAATGTTGAAAAGACTGCTGATGGGAAAGATTAAAGGCAACAGGAGAAGGGATAGCAGAGTACGAGATAAAGAGAATGTCACAGAAGCAAGGAAAGTACACCAGGACAGAGATAGTGGAGATGTGCTATAGTCCAGGGTATCCTGAAGGCAGGACAATGTCTGAACAAAAACAAGACTTCTCTTCTCCAGGTCTGTTAAATGATTCTCATGCCAAGGTTACATGCCCTTCTACATCCTTGTCACCTTTTTCTGGACAAGGTCTGGCTACGCACTGTCCCCTCTTGAACATGCCGTCCAGAACTGAACAAGAAGATATGGGTCTACAACTCTTCCTTTTCTCCTAGACACTGTACCTTAATAACATGGTCACATCACACAGCTGAGACAAAATTTATATCAAATAAAACTTCTAAAGTTATCTTTCATCAAGTGTTTCCCTGCTATGTTTTCCTCCTGTTGCCCTTGTGGGGCTCGAGTTTGTAACCCAAATCAAGCTTATAGTTATTTACCTAACTGGCCTATCACATCTACTCCAATTTTCTACTTCAAAGGAACTAAGTCAAGAAATACATCCCCACGGAAAGGACGATGCAGCCAAAGTCCAAAGCTCTGGCTTCTTCTAGACCCAAGGGAACCATGTAACCATGCAGGTCCTTTCACCCAGTGGACTCAATTAGATATATTTTACTATATATTGGACCCTTCTGTCATTCCAGGGTTTTTAAATGCTTAAAATAGAACTGGGGGAGGGGGGGGTAGACAGCTAGGTGAAACAGTGAATAGACCACTGGTCTTGGAGTCAGGAGGACCTGAGTTCGAATCTAGCCTCAGATACATAATACTTAGCTGTATGACCCTGGGTAAGTCACTTAACCCTTGGGGAAAAAAAATAGAACTCAGAAGAATTCTTTTGAAAGCTTAAAATAGAACACAAAGGATTAGAAAGAAACCAATTTTGTTGAAAGATTTTAAAAATTTCACACGTTCCGAAGTTAGGCATCTCTGGACTAGGTTGTCTCTAAAGTTCCTTTCCTTAAAATCTATGATTTGATGTGTCCTGTTGAAATACCAGCAAATTTTATCTCTAGGGTTTCTCTGATTCTCAAGTCTAATAACGACTCCTGCCTGCTGAAAATGTTACAAAAACATAATATCCCTGAAGAGCAAACATTCTATATAGACACCTATACTATAAGTAAACAGAATAATTGGGCAAAGAGCCAGGCAAAATGCCCTTGAAAAATCTATACAAAAATAATTTGAGTTGAGGATCAGGGAATGAGCAGAGCCTTGAAAAGAAAGCCTCTGAAAGGCAGAGACGAGGGAAAGTGCATTTCAGGTGTGAAGTTTGTGAGTGAGGGGCTGGGCTCTGTCATGCTCAGAAAAGCTCTGGGAACCTGGTTTCTTGGAAGAGTTGGCTGAAAGGCAGCCAGAAATACCCAGCTATGGAGGCTCTGGATTAGCTTAAAAGTAAGAGGAAACTGTTGAACAGGAAGTGACCAAAACAACATCAGGAAGATTATTTTTGACAGCTGTATGAAATATAATGAGGGTGGGGGTTACTAAAGGTAAAGGAGACCAATAAGAAGACTCGAAGAACTCAGGTAAGAGGTGACAAGGACTTGAATTAAGGTGCAGCTATAAACAGAAAGAAGGGGATGGCTATAATAAAGAGTTAGAATCAACAAAGACAACTTGGATGTGGGGAGTGGAAGGTACAAGTTAAAGAGGCATCTGCAGTTTTAAGCTTTGGTAACAAGAATATGATGAACAGAACTAGGGATGTTTTGGAGGAGAGAGTTTAGGAGAGAAAATAATCAGTTTAGTTTTGGATATGTTGCATTTGAACTGCCAATGAGACATTTAAGAAGAAATATTTAGGAGATGGCAGTGTTGGGGGAGAGGTTATGTGTGGATATATAGATTTGGGGGGGGGTCTTCTTCAGAGGTGATTAATAGTACTAATGATAGTTTTTTACAAAAGAGGAAATGCGGATCGGTGAAGTTAAATAATTTTTCCACATAGTTAAATAATTTTTCCACATTTTCCACAGGACCTAGAACTTGAACCCAAGATCATTTTACCTCAGATTCTCTACTGTAAAGGCTTAAGTATGCCAAGAAGGAATTAAGTTATCTATTCAAGGTAGGATTTACTGGCTGTAAATTTAATCAGTATTTTACCAAATATAGTTCTACGATTAGCCACAGAATCTCTTTTGGAGATTCAAAAGAAATGGATAGATAGTCATCTTTGAAACATGGGTGCTATTTAATACTATCTAAAGGAAGAGGACAAATCAAATGATGTACTGAGATTTCTTTCAGACATCTGATTCAATAAGGCAAAAACCAAAAAAACTCATGTGATTCTGGATTGAACCAAATTCATGAGTAACTCACAATCCCATTTGTCCTTACAGAGCAGCTAACCCCAAACACCTTCTCAAACACTCACCTCCATTGTCAATCAGCCATCGATTCTGACTGCCCATGGGGTCCTTCTTTTTTATTACACCTACAAGGTCGCCCTCTAGGAGGGATACATCTAGGTCTTGGGCAGCATTGAAGTTCCGTTCTGCTTGGAAGAGTTTTTCAGGGGGATATCTCACCAGCAGAGTGTTACGGAGTTCATCTGACTGTAGCATATAACTTGGCTGAAAGATAACACAAAAGGTATATCTGATTAATAATGGCTCTTCAAATGGACTGATTCACAGCCTGCTCAAACAGATTCTCAAACAATGGTAAAAATCCCTTCTCACTCAAGTTATAGGGCCAAGCTTGATACAGCTCCACACCTAGAGTCAGAAAGATCTGAATTCAAACCCAGCTTTAGACACTTTCTAGCTATGTGACTGAGAAAACATTTTACCTCCCAGGGTTGTTGTGGGGAATCAAATGAGGTCATAATTGTAAAGAGTTTATTATTAGCACACTGCCTGGCCCAGAGTGAGTTCTGTATAAATGTTTTTGGTTATCATTAGGACTACTTGAACTCTTTTATGTTCAATGTTTTGCTGTCTGAGTTAAGAAAACAATCATTTTATCTTCATATATGTAATTTGGTGGCCAAAAAGTCAGTGCCTAAATAGGTGAGTAAATTGGGAAGTACATAAAGAACTGTGTGGGATACTCTTGTGCTATAAGAAAACCAAATCTGAAGAATTTTTTAAAAATGTGTTAACATTTGAATGAATTAAATAGAACCAGGAAACTACACATAATGACCTCAATTATGTAAATGAAAAGAATATTCAAATAGTCACATTCTATGTCATTGCAATGATCATTCTTGACCTTACAGAACAAAGAAGTTACCTCTCTCCTCCCCTCTGTGAAGAAGTGCAAAAAGGGAGGACATTGTCTAAGTTGTTACACATCATTTCATGTCACTTGGCTTGGCTTATCTGTTTTTCTTTGTTATGAGGGAAAGCTAAAAAGTTAATTTTTAAAAAATTAAAATTGATAAAAATTAATTTGAACTCAGGTCCTCCTGACTCCAAGGCTGGTATTTATCCACTGTGCCACCTAGCTGCTCCCGATACATAATTTTAATTAAGAATTCATTCCCTTCTAAATATCAAGATTAATAAAGAAAAGCATTAGAATGTAATTTTACCATATCATACTTTGTATTTCTTCCTTAAAGATATGATTTCTCTGTCATTACATTCAGCTGAGATCAATGTATAACATGGAACCAATGTAAACACTAACAATGCCTTCTGTGAGGGAAGCAAGAATGGGGGGAAAATTGTAAAACTCAAAATAAATAAAATCTTTCTTAAAAAAAAAACTTCCCCATTAAAAAAAAGATTAATAAAGAATTCATTCCCTTCTAAATATCAAGATTAGATCCAAAGAAGGTTTTTCAGAGGTATGAATGAGATAAATACATTTTGTGAAAATTACAAATAGGTTCACTAGTCCAAGTCACTTTGACAGAAAAGAGACAAGAATAGAATAATTCTAATTTTCCTTCTGCTACAATATTTAAGCTCCTAAAAACTTTGTACAGAAACTGTTTCTTGTCACACTGACTTGGATACACAAACTTCATCTACAGAAGTGGTCTTGTACTCACTAAACCCTGAAGAGGCTTCCGAGTAGACTGGCGCTCCATAGTTTTTCTCTCAAAAGGTTTCTTGGTGGCTGGAAGAGACTCTGGGAAGAAAGTGAAGACCTGGAGCTGCTGAAGGACTCGGCTGTGCTCCTCATGAAAGATAGCAATGAGATTTCCCTCTTTATCAGCAACCTTAAGCAGCTAGAGCCCATGAAAAAGAGAGTAATGATAAGGCAGGGAAACAATCAAAGAGATGAAAGAACGGCAGGAATGAATGATTTCATCAAAATTAATTTTTTTTTGTTTTGTTTTGTTTTTAGATTTTCTTCAAGGCAATGGGATTAAGTGGCTTGCCCAAGGCCACACAGCTAAGTAATTATTAAGTGTCTGAGGTCAGATTTGAACCCAGGTACTCCTGACTCCAAGGCCGGTACTCTATCCACTGTGTCACCTAGCCGCCCCTAAAATTAATTCTTGAAGTTAAGGTTCTGCTTCGTGTGCCACTGCCCCTCCCCAACCCCATCTAAAGAATCCAAAATTGAGATCTGGAATATCAACCCTAACAAAATGAACAGTGATTTTATGTGGATAGCCAAAATGCAAAAATGATCAGCCTATTTAACTTGCCCTGACTTCAAGTATTTGAAAAGTGGAATAATTTTTGTTTTGTTTGTTAACAGGCGGTAATTTTTTTTTTCAATATATATAAGGGAAAATGGTCCAATAGTGGTATGAGCTACTTTGTGAAGTACTAAGTTTTCCATAACAGAGGAAGTTCCCATAGTGGAGGTTGGTTCTTGCTCAGGTTAAGGGGTAGACTAGATGATATCCAAGGTTCCAATTCAAATGGAATTAAAAAACTTCCAAAGCAGAAATGATTTCACCAACAATGAAAGAAGATCATGAATACAAATTGGAGCTAGATTTGGCCCACAGTCAGATCTTACTACTGGGATTTACATTATTCACCAAATAATAGGGTCATGTCCCATTCCAAATGAGTGGAATTTCAGAAAAAGGCTACTCTTCCCTCACATCCCGAAAGGGCCCCAGACACTTACTGTGAGTAGAGGCTGCAGCTGCTGCAGGGCCCGATGGACAAAATCACAGTGGGCCTCCGCGTAGCCATGGAGGCAATTGGAGAAAAGGGCCTGGGCATAAAGTCTGAATTTAGGGAGCTCATCCAGCAGCTGCGCGTTTAAGGCCTCATAGTTGTTGCGGGCAGATTGCAGTTCTTCCAGAGTTTTCTTGTCCTTCAGTTTTTCGGCCCGTTCGGTGCAATTGCAGAAGTCCAGTAGTTTGTCAAAGCGCTTCTGGACCAGCTTGTGGGGGCCCGTGAACATACCCAGAAGCTGGCTCAAGGGTGAGATGACCAGCCGCTCAGTCCGTTCTTTCTGTGGGGAAGACAAACGGACATTGTTTGGGCAAATCCCTTGGCTTCTAAGCCCAGAATCTGCGAGGTCTGCCCACAAACCACAATTTGTTCACATGTAGAACACAGACACATTTCTAAAGATTCATGCCAGGATAATATTCATCCAGAGCACTTCAGAATGAATGATATTATTTCCCAATTCTACTTTTAAAATTTCTATCTATTTAACCTATCTAGTTTGCCCAATATTCACCAATATGCAGATAAATTCAGTAAGTGATATTAATTGAATATCCAACTGAGGTTTCACCAATGAATATAAACTGATCAATAATAACAAAGTACACATCTAAAAAAGTAATATTCAAACTGCTAACCCAGTTTGATTTTTAATTTTGTATACTTTGTATAAAATTGCATATAACTTCAGTTTTAGTAAATGTGTACCATATTCCATAACCAAAAGCCTGATGTTTAGCACAACTCAAGAGCCTGCAAGTAATATTTATATTTCTAGAACTTTTTTCAGGACCTGGATGTCAAAGGTAGTTATGAGTAAGGAGGAGACCAACTTTTATGTGTTAGTACCAGGGGAAGTCACTTACAAAATCTGTGAAGAGTTGGTCACTGATATAACGATGCACTTTCTCAAACTGCTCCAAGTCTCCATTTCCCTTCTCCATACACACATCCCACATGCTGATAGCAGCCAGAACTTTCATACATGCTGATTCCTGGAAGAAGAATCGTAGCAAATGTTTATAATCAAGGCAGCCTATTACAGTTCAAAGAAATCTACATTTAAAGTAAGAAAAACTATACTCAAATCACTATAACTTTGTTACTAAATTTCTAAAATGAGCAAGTTGTACTAATCCCTATTCAAATTCTATGAATCACACTTTCAAATTAAAGGCTGACCTTCGTTTCTGTTTAGGAACTTAACAAATCCTACTGGATTGGAGAAAAATACTTTATAAGAGTGACTTACTGTCCATTGCAACAAAACAAAATGTACTGACAAATCTAAGTAAGTAAATAACATATAAACATGACTGGCTGATCATTTACTCACACGAATATGCTGAAGGTAGAGGGAAAGGTCTCGGATAAATGATTTAATAAGTCTTTCTTGCATTCTGAAATTCTTCTCAGTTTCTTCAAATGCTTCATCTCTTATCTGTGCAAAATAAACAATAAACACATGGTCTTTCTTTCTGTCTTCCTTAAACACTTCATCACTCTGTTTGGTTCCAAATTTCCAAACAGTCCAAATCTAATTTGCTCTGACTGCCTTATAATTAAGGTCTCTACTTTACCTATTCCAACTTCATTTCTCACTATTCCTTACAAAAACATTGATCTGATCTCAGTAGTTGTTCTCATTATTGTCCCTGGCACAGACCATTATCCATTCTAGCCTCCATGATCATCCTCTTATTGCCTTCATCTATAAAGCTCTTCCCTCCTCTCCACTGATTTAACTTCTTTTTATGTCAATTTAAGACTTATCTCAAATGTCACTTTCTCCATGAAGTTTCTGCTCCATCTCTAGTCTTCATTGTTCCTTTCTGTGAACTATGAGGAACTCAAAAACATATTATATAGAATTAGGCATTTAGTTTTATTTTGTTCTCATTTTGTATTAGTCTTGTCTCTGTCTGATAGCTATTTGAGACTAGTAAAAAAAGTTCCATGTATTTATATTCCATGAATACTATGTATTCAAAAAGCAAATTAATATACAGAACCAGTAGCTTTAGGTCCCTAAACTTAATTGCTGGCAGTGACTAGAATGGTTAGCTAAGGAAGGGAGAGAATTTCTGGAATGAAAAAGTTATCATACTTTGGTGGGAGAAGAGGGAAGGTAGTAGGTACTACCTAGGGATTAGTGAAGAAATGTGTCAGAAGTCATTTCCTAAGTTATAATATATATTCCAAGAGACAGATGAGATTCTACTCCTAAGAAAAATTGCTTTTTTTCAGTAGTAATTGACTTTCATAATCTACTGTTTGATACATATTAGCTTCTGGGATAACAAAAACTGCTAGGAAAACTGGAAAATAGCATGGCAGAAACCAGGCATAGATCCAGATTTCACACCTATACACCAAGACAAGGTCAAAATAGATACAAGATTTAGACCAAAAGGGTGATATCACCAGTCAGTCAAAGAACAAATAATAGTTTACCTGTCAGATCTATGGAGAAGGGGAGAATTTATGACCAAACAAGAGATAGACAACATTATAAAAATGTAAAATGGATAATTTTGACATTAAATTTAGAAGTTTTTGCATAAATAAAATCAATGCAATTAAGATAAGAAAGAATGAAGAAAACTGGGACACAATTTTTACAGTTACTGTTTCTGATAAAAGACTAATTTCTAAAATTTATAGTTAAGTCAAATTTATAAGAATACAAGTCATTTCCCAACTGAGAAGTGGTCAAAGAATATGAATAGGCAGTTTTCAGATGATTAAAACTATCTATAGTCATATGAAGAAATCATCCAAATAAATATTTATTAAGAGAAATGCAAATTAAGACAAATCTGAGATATCACCTCACACCTATTAGATTAGAAAAAATGATAAAAAGGAAAAACAATCAGTGTTGGACAGGTTGTAGGAAAACTGGGGCACTAAAGCCCTGGTGATGATGTTGTGAAATGATCCAACTATTCAGCAGAGCAATTTATAACTATGCCCAAAGAGCAATAAAATTGTGATATTGATCCAGTAATACCACTATTAGGTCTGTGTTCCAAAGATATCATAAAAAGGGGGGAATACAAAAAATATTTTTAGCACCTCTTTTTGTAGTGGACAAAAAAACTGAAAATGGAGAGGAATGTCCATCAATTGGGGAAAGACTGAACAGATTATAAAATATGAATGGAGTTCAGTTCTATAAGAATCACAAGGGGCTATACTTCAGAAAAACCTGGAAAGATGTGCATGAACTGATGCTAAGGGAAGTGAGCAGAACCAGGAGAACACTGTATATATTAATAGTAACACTGTGTGATGATCAACTAGGATGAACTTAGCTCTTCTCAGCAGTTCAGTGATCAAGAACAATTCTAAAAGATTTGTGAAAATGACATCACAATCCAGAGAAAACCCTAGGGAGTCTGAATGCAGACCAAAGCATACAATTTTCATTAAAACTTGTTTTTCTTTCACATGGCTTGTTTTCCCCTTAAGTCTACTTTCACAACATGACTAATATGAAAATATGTTAAACATGATCATAAATACATCATCAGATTATTCACTGTCATAGGGAGGGGAGAGGCAAGAGAAGTAGAAAAAAGTGGAACTCTGGGGTGGCTAGGTGGCACAGTGGATAAAGCACTGGTCCTAGAGTCAGGAGGACCTGAGTTCAAATCTGGCCTCAGACACTTAATAATTACCTAGCTGTGTGGCCTTGGGCAAGCCACTTCATTGCCTTGCAAAAAAAACCTAAAAAAAAGTGGAACTCAAAATCTTAAAAAACAGTTGGAAATTATCTTTGCATGTAACTGGAAAAAAATAAAATAATGTTCTTCAATTCAAATTTACATACAGAACTCATACATTGAATAGCTTATACTAAGCTAATTATGAACAACAACAACGATTTTCTCTTCAGTAGCCCAAGATATGTTAGGATCTTACCTGAGGAGCAAAGCCAGTAAGGTGCTTCAGGTGACTGCTTACTCTATTGGATTTCTTAATGATGGAGTGGATGTTAAGTTTAGAGATTTTTTCCATTAGGCTGTCTTCATCTCCTTTACGGTACTTGAGGACTAAAGAGCAAAATTTAAGTTACTGACTGAACAAGTTCTCTGTAAAATACTGATAGGGATTGGAGTATTTGGCTAAAAAAATTGGAATTTAGTCCCAAAATGCAACTTGAATGACAGACATTATATATATATATATATATATATATATATATATACACACACACACACACACACACACACATATACGTATATATATATATATATATATAGACTACAACTAAATAAAAATTAAACAAATCTTCAAAAATGTACAACAGAAAAAAGAGCTCAGAAGAGTTTTTTGAAATTAACAGTTGTATTATGATTTCATTTAACTATTTGTATATCTAAATATTGGTTTTTGTTTGTAGTTAGTTTATAATGACTATAAAAATTACATCCCCAAACAATTACACAAATCTCTATGGTAACTTCCAACCTTTTCTGCCAGCCTCTCTTAAAAGGGCACCTTCTTCTCATTACCCCCTTCTTTTCTAAGAATTTGGGCATGTCAATCTTACCCAGGTCCTTTCGACGTTTATATTCATTGATGTTGACATTAATCTCCTTGACGGCAAGGACAGCATTGGTTAAAGGAACTTTGTCTGGGTGAGAGTCTGGTGTGGAATTCAGGAGCTCCATTAACAGCAGTGGGTAACGCATAACTCTCTGCACTGGTTTGATGAGGAAGGAGCCCAAGTTAATGTAGTTTGTACAACCCCTGTAGAAGAAAAAGAGATTTTCTTCAAACATCACAACTTTTGTGTCACATACATACAAAACGTAATATTTGTACTTATAAAATAGATTGACTTGACTGACACAGCAAGTAAGAAGGAAACTTACCATTCACTGTACAGGCTCCTATAAGGCAGAGAATATGAAAAGAAAAGAGACATCTTGTTAGAGGCTTTTCACATTAATCTTAAAGCAGGGGTATCCATTAGTTACAACAAATCATACAGGAAGAGGAAACTTAAAATTCTTTCCATATCTAGGCTCCTAGAAAGAAGAAATAAACCTTATCATTTAAAGTATGGCTCTATACTTAAAATAAGGCCAGGATTTAATATCTGAGAAAGATCTATGTCCTCTCTTCTCTCTTCCCCCATGGCTGGTTTGGCAAAAAGCTCTTTCTCAAATGTTGGTTGGGAAAGTGAAGAATTAAATCTCTACTCCTATAAATACATGAATGAAGAATCTGTGATCTAACATATCTTATTATTTGAAGTCTCCCTTAAAAGATCTAGAACTCATGTTATATCTAGGGAAATGCAGCTTGTGATCTGTCAACAGTAAGAGTATGTGATCTTTATCCCTATCCTGGGATTATTCATTTGGACCATGCTCTCTCCATGATGTTTTAGGGAAAGTTTTGGGTCACCTTGAACCCAATGACCTAGGAAAGTTAACTCAACAAAGAACTCGAAACATAAATCAACCCAAAAGAGTTAAAAAGAATATGAATTTCAACTAAAGTCCCTATAGGTAAGTCTAGAAGGAATAACAAAGTATAATGATAGGATGTTGGCATGGATCTCCACACCACAAAAAGTTACAGTAATCCCTAGGTCAAAACTGGTAGAGGAAAAAAGGATTTTAGCTACTCAAGGATCTTGTATAATAGTATACAAAGCATTAAGTTCTTGAGAATAAGAAAATTAGAATAGTATCTACTTTTCCTCAAAAGAAATGAAACACATCAGAATAAACTGTAAAAGTTAAATATTTCAGCGACTTTAGAGGCAGAAATGAACAAAAATTTCAAAAAAAACCCCCAAATTCAGTAAAATATTAAGAAGATAAAATTTGAAGTTTTAAAGTTCCATTTTACATTAATAAGACTTGAAAAGTTAATGAAAACTTAAAATGACAAATGTTGGGAGGGGTTATAGGGAAATAGGAACAGTTATGTATTACTGAGGGAGCTATAAACTGCTTTAGCAGTTCTGGAAAGCCATCTAGAATTGTTCCCAAAGTATTATTAACTTGTATATATCTCTTCTGACTCATCAATAACACCACTAAACAAGTACTTTAAAGAGAAAAGGAATCCATATACACAAATCACTGCTCTTTTATCACTGTTCTTTTAGCAGTAGGAAAAAATTGGTATGCTGCCCATCATTTGGTAAATGACTGAACAAATTATGAGATATAAATATAAGATCACTGTGCCTTAAGAAAAGGGTGAAAGAAAGTTTTAGAGAAGCTGAGAAGACATATAAACTGTCACAAGAAGAAAAAACCAGAGCAATTTAAACAATAATAATGCCATAAAAGATTTAATTAAGAACTTTGATCAGTTCAATGACCAATCACAATTCCAACCTGACAGAGGTGATGACTCAGGGTGCAAGATGAGACATATTTGTTGGACATTGCCAATGCAGGAATCTATTTTGCTTGAGTATACATATTTGATACAAGGATTTTGGTTTTCGTTCTTTTTTGTTCCCTCAATGTAGAGAGTTAGGAGGGTTGGAAATTTTTTTAAAATAAATTTTAAAAAAATAATAAATAACCATATTTTCCAGGGCAAAATAAAGTCAATAATCCTATGTATTTAGTATTCTCCAAGTTAAAGAAAAGATCAAGTTAACACAAAAGTTAAGAGACAGAGGGAGTCCATACTAGCTAGATTTTGTCAAGCTAACAATTTTTTTTTTTAAAGAAACATGGTGTTTAATGTTAAAGCTTGACACCCTCCAGCAAGGGGCTCAGGGCTGCAGTCAAAGCAGCGGGATGGAGGCAGGCGAGCTTCCACAGAGCCTCACATGGAAAAGAGGATGAGGAAGGCTACCATCAAACAGAAGAGCCCCATAGCTTCAGACAGGGCAAAGCCCAGGATGGCGTAGAAGAGCTGCTGCTTGAGGGATGGGTTCCTGGCATAGCCGATGATTAAACTGCCAAACACCGTCCCGATACCTGCCCCTGAGCCAGCCACCCCAACTGTGGCGGCCCCAGCCCCAATAAACTTGGCAGCCGTGACAATGTCCCGGGAAATAGCACTGGTCTGGAACTCCCAACGGGCCAGCTGGAGTGGAGTACTGCTAGAAGTGGGCTGTTGAAGATAGATCTCTGATCTATTCAGGACAGATGCAGACACAGGCCTGACCAAACCCCTGGTACAGCATCAGATCAGGTCTGGAGAAACGAGGAGCGCCCCTGGCCTCAAGCTAACAATTTTAGGGAGATGGAATAGATAACAGGAAAGCCAAGGAAAGTAAACATTACTAAATGTGCTAAATTCAGAACCACAAAAGATAGCAAACAGGAATGGTGCCAAAAGTTTCTAAGGAAAAATAGAAAACCTAGATTACTATAATGAAAGATATGAAGGGAGAATCTAATGTTCATAAAAACAAAAATTAGGAAAGTAAAAGCAAAAAGAATATACACCATTGTCAATGATAAGCTTAAGAAAATGTTCTTTATATCTAACAAAATGAGTCAATAGAAATCTTAGTATGAAAAATGTGCTAGAAATAAGGGATCTGTTGTGTTAAAGTAAATCAAACAAAAGTTCCTAAAAAGATAGCAATGATGTTGAGTCAGGTGAAGGTCAGAGATGCTAGTACTGGGAAACTGAAGAAGAGTGAAAAGACTTTCACAGGGGCTGGATTCAGGAATGAAAGTAAAAAAATTTGGCAAAGGAGGTGGCTAGGTGGCACAGTCTATAGAGCAACAGCCCTGGAGTCAGGAGTACCTGAGTTCAAATCCAGCTTCAGACACTTAATAATCACCTAGCTGTGTGGTCTTGGGCAAGCCACTTAACCCCATTGCCTTGAAAAAAAATTTGGCAAAGACAAGGATATCTTACAGAATATAGAGCTGAGCTTAGAGTCAGGAAACTAAAATAAGACTTGAATTTAGTACCTAAGAAAAATCTATGTCCTCCTTCTCCTTCCCCTCCCCATGGCTGGTTTGACAAATAGCTGTTACTCAAATGTTGGGTGGGAAAGTAAAGAATTAAATCTCTAGTCCTATAAATACAGGGGCTCAAATCCCCTTTCTGATTCTAATTAGTCAATGTAGATAAATCTCTCAACCTCTATTGCACAGGAATGCTGATGTCAACTTATCCCAGCTATAAATAATTTTTTTCCCTTCATTGCATCACTATTATTACCCACCAACTCTGCCTCCACTACTACTTTCATCTCCCCCAAATAAAAACTGTCCCGTTTAACAGGCATAGTCAATCTAAACAAGCCTACATATCGGTCATTTCTGAAAATATATGCTTCATTATATCTCTAACTCAGCTGTTCTCAAGCTGAGCAGGCTTGTTGTTTATGCTGATTTTCTAGAATTAGGTGGCTGTATGGAGCAGCTAGGTGGTGCAGTGGATAGAGCACCAGCCCTTGAGTCAGGATGACCTGATTTCAAATCCGGTCTCAGACACTTAATAATTGCCTCTCTGTATGACCATGGGCAAGACACTTAACCCTATTGCCTTAAATAAAAAAAAAATTTAATTACAAGAAGGTTATGGACAATTATGATACTAACACAGATGAAAGTTAATGGTGTGTTGTGTTGACCTTAACCAGCACTCCAGATCTCTCTGTGTGTGTGGGGCTGTGTGGCTGCGTGTAAGGGATGCTACAAAGGTAAAATTGACAAGACTTTCTTCTCTTCAAACCCCAAATTTAATTTACAATTGCCTCAGGATTCCCACTTTCATTCTGGTGTAAGGAGCAAAGGCTTGATCTTATCTGCAATTGAGGAGAGCACAGAAAGATTTCCTTTATGTGCTCCCCCCCACACACACACACACATAAATTTCCCCTATCCCACACACCATTATTTTTAAAAGTTGAATTATTTAAAATTTATTTAAAAGCTTGCATTATTTTTATTCCCTTTTAGGGATTAAACCTGTAAAACCTCATTTAGGATTATAGTAAGAAAAGGGATTTGGTTTGGGAACAACAATGATTTGAAATTTAGTACATTGTTCAGAGTGGGATCAGTGATTGAAATAGTGAAATAGTAAGAGAAGGAACTTAGGAAGAGCAGGGAAATAACCCTTGAATCAATGAGTTTATGGGAATAAAAAAGCAGTTCAAAAGACAAAAAAAGGAATCTCTAAGGAAAAGTTAAGGGAGGTAGTAGACTTAACAGGAAAAAATTCAAGACTCAGAATCTAGGATTCAACTCTTGAAAAAGCTTCTTTCCTGAAATTGAAGCATCTTTTCTATCTCCAGGAAGAAGGGCAAATGGATTAAAACAGCAGCTCTCAGATTTTGGCCTCAGGATCCATTTCCATTCTTTTTTTTTTTTTTGAAAGGTTTTTGCACGGCAAACAGGGTTAAGTGGTTGCCCAAGGCCACACAGCTGGGTAATTATTAAGTGTCTGAGACCAGATTTGAACCCAGGTACTCTTGACTCCAGGGCCGGTGCTTTATCCACCAGGCCACCTAGCCGCCCCTCCATTTCCATTCTTAAAAAAATTAAGAATCCCATAAAGAGATTTTCAGTTTCTGTGGGTTAAGTTCATCAAAAGTTATTATATAAAAATTAAAACTTCTTAATATTATGAAAATAATTCTGACCTTGCACACTCCTTGAGAGGGACACTTGGGCACCACATTTTGAGAACAGCTGAGTTAGAGATATAATGAAGCATATATTGTCAGAAATGACCGATATGTAGGCTTGTTTAGATTGACTATGCCTGTTAAAAGGGACAGTTTTTATTTGGAGGAGATGAAAGTAAGGAGTGGAGGCAGAGTTGGTGGGTAATAATAGTGATACAATGAAAGGGAAAAAAACATCAAGGAAAACTGCCCAAGGGAAAGGGAAAGTTCAGAAGGAGACCCAAACAGGGGAGTTTTATTACTAGTGTATTATAATTAAAATGTATTTTTAAAATATTTATTGATGTTGATTAAATTCATAAAAAAGAGAACATTTTAAAATTTTAAAGAATTTTGTATAGTATCTAGTACAGTACATGCATATAATTGTTACTGCAACACTTCAAAGACTGTAAATTCCCTAATAAGGAAACAGATTAAAATACCTCCAAATCTTAAGAGAGAGTATTCATGAAATGCTGTAGACAACAAAAATCATTATCTTCTCCATCATTAGACTCTCTGAACTTAGTGAGGCTAGTCCACAGACAACAGACAGCCTATCACAGGACCAGCAACTGAATCCTTTACAGCTTAAGGTGAACTGTCAGAGTTTGAACTCCTCCAGCATAATCTTCAAGAACTGTCATTTCTAGTCTACAAGACAGTGGTTCAAGATTAGTGAATGTGTGTGTGTGTGGGGGGGCTGAGCCAAGATGGCGACAAGAGTGGATCCTGTCTTGGGCTCTCTCTCATAAATCTTCAAAAATAAGGACTCTAACTAAATTTTCGAGAGACAGAACCCACAGAGGGACCCAATGAGGCAGTTCTCCTACTCAAGGTAACCTGGAAAAGAGCATAAAGGCTCTGTTCCCTGGGGTTTGAGGGGAGGCCCGCCAGAGTGAAAGAGCTTCAGCCCCAGGGCGCTGGGAGCCCAGCTCACAGCAGCAGGGGAGTTTCCTGAGCTACGCCCCAGGGGAGCACCGAGCACAAATTGGGGGAACAGAAAGGGACCTCTGCCAGAGCGAGCACGTGGAGCCCAGCCCTCAGGGCACACAGCAAGCAGCATGGCCAAGGCAGTCCCAATCCAGGAACAGAAGCAGGGGGAGCAGGTAGGCATGAGCCCATTGAACCTAGGGAGGAGAGTGAAGAGAGAGACTGCAGAGCTCTGTCCTCTGCCCCTGGAACAGGACTCTGGGGCTCTGACCACATTCAGATCCTGATTGCCATCTAGGCCCCCCCCCCCACCTCAGCCCCATGGCAGAGGGGGGCACATATGTTCATTCATAGACCAGGAGGGAGGACAGAGCCTCACACACTGAGACCTTTATGGGAGTGTCCCAAAAGCTCAGGAAGCACCCACAAAACAGGCTAAGGCTGGGAAGATGAGCAAGCAGAGAAACAAGAGAACACCACTGAGAAATACATTATCTATGATCCCAAGAAGGATCAATATTCTCAGTCTGAAGATGAGGAAACACAAGCTCCTGCATCTAAAGACTCCAAGAAAAATAGAAATTGGGCTCAGGCTATTGACAGAGCTCAAAAAAGACTTTGAAAATCAAGTGAAGGAGTTGGAAGAAAAACTGGGAAAAGAAATGAGAGAGATGCAGGAAAAACATGAAAATGAAGTCAGCAGCTTAGTCAAGCAAATTCAAAAAAATGCTGAAGAAAATAGCATACTAAAAACCAGCTTAGGTAGAATGGATAAAACAGTTCAAAAAGTCATTGAGGAGAAGAATGCTTTAAAAAGCAAAATTGGCCAGATTGGAAAAAAGATCAGAAAACTCTCTGAGGAGAATAAATCCTTCAGACAAAGAATAGAACTCAGGGAGATTGATGAATTTACTAGAAATCAGGACTCAATACTTCAAAACCAAAAGAATGAAAAATTAGAAGAAAATGTGAAACATCTCATTGAAAAAACTGATATGGAAAACAAATTTAGGAAAGATAATTTAAAAATTATTGGAATGGGGGCGGCTAGGTGGTGCAGTGGATAGAGCACCTGGCCTTGGAGTCAAGAGTACCTGAGTTCAAATCCAGCTTCAGACACTTAATAATTACCTAGCCGTGTGGCCTTGGGCAAGCCACTTAACCCCATTGCCTTGAAAAATCTAAAAAAAAAAAAAAATTGGAATACCTGAAAGTCATGACCAGGAAAAGAGCCTTGACATTATTTTCAAAGAATTACTACAGGAAAATTGCCCTGATATCCTACAAGCAGAGGGCAAAATAGAAATGGAGAGAATCCACAGATCCCCCCAAGAAAGAGATCCCCAAAAAATAACCCCCAGGCATATTATAGCCAAGTTCCAGAACTCCCAAGTCAAAGAGAAAATATTACAAGCAGCCAGAAGGACATAATGCAAATACCATGGAGCTACAATCAGGATCTCACAGGACTTAGCAACAACTACATTAAAAGCTCGTAGGGCTTGTAATATAATATACCAGAAGGCAAAAGAGCTTAGAATGCAACTGAGAATCAACTACCCAGCAAGGCTGAATGTCCTCTTCCAGGGAAAAAGATGGACTTTCAATGAACCAGGGGAATTTCAAATGTTCCTGTTGGAATGGCCAGAGCTGAACAGAAGATCTGATCTTCAAATACAGGACTCAGGTGAAGCATAGAGATTGGAGAAGGGGAAAATATGAGGGACTTAATGATGATGAACTGCATGTATTCCTGCATAGAAAAATGACACTGCTAAGATTCATATGAACCTTCTCAATTAACAGAGCAAGTAGAAGGAACTTTTATAGATGAAGCACAGGAGAAAGCTGAATTTGAAGATAAAATATGGTGTAAAAATGGAATCAATAGAAAAAAGGGAAATGTAATGAGAGAAAGAAAAAAGGAGAGGGGGAATAGGGCAAGATATTTCATATAATAAGATTTTTCTTTATTACAATGAGCTGTTGCAATGATATGGAAGCGGGGAAGGCAAGGGGGAATGAGGGAATCTTCGCTCTCATTAGAGGTGGCTAGGAGAGGAAACAGCATATATACTCAATGGGGTATAGATATCTGGAGTAAGAAGGAGGGGGACAGGGGGAATGGGGGAATGGGGGAATGTGAGTGATGGAGGAGAGGATGGACCATGGGGGAGAGTGGTCAGATATAACACATTTTCCTTTTTACTTCTTGCAAGGGGCTGGGATTGGATGGCCTGTCCAGGATCATAGGGCCAGGTGGATGCTGGGCCTAAGGGGTGGTAGGGGGGCTCAGGGCCTCTTGGCCCCAGGACCAGGGATCTGTCTGCTGCGCCACTCAGCTACCCTACAGCAAAGTCAGAGTGAAAGGAGAGAGAAAATATAGTACATGGTAGTGGAGAAATACAAAAGGAGGGAGTTGCGATCAGCAATGGCAATGGTGGAAAAATATGGAAGTAACTTTTGCCATGGACTTATCATAAAGAATATGATCCACCCACGACAGAGTTGGTGTTGGAACACAGACTGAAACACATTTTTTATTATTATTATTTTGGGGGGGGGTGCAGGGCAAATGAGGCTGTGTGGTCTGCCTGGGGCCATATAGCAGGGTGATCTTTGCGTGTCTGAGGGCAGATTTGGACCCGGGTGCTCCTGGCTCAAGGGCCAGTGCTCTGTCCACCACCCAGCCGCCCCTACTATTATTACTATTTTATTTTATTTTAGGTCTGTTTTTTTCTTTTTTTGGTTTATGCAGGGCAGTGGGGTTGGGGTGCCTTGCATGTCACAAGCTGGGTGATTGTTGGGTGTATGGGGCCGGATATGGGCTTGGGTGCTCCATCCACTGTGCCACCTGGCCATACCTACAATTATTACTATTATTTTTAATTTTAATTTTTTTTCTCTCTCCCCTTTACTTTATCGCTCAAGTGAGTCTATATTTTTTTGGGGGGAGGAGGTATTTTGTTTACTCTTAAACAAGAATATTTTATTAATGTATTAAAAATTGTACAAAATGATATTAAATTAAAAATAAAACATAAAAATAAAATAAAGATTAGTGAATGTCTATACAATAAAGTAAAGTAAAATAAACTAAGGCAAGAGACAAGAAAGCATCCTGACAGAAATTTCAAGAGGGATCAGTGCTCTATGCACTGAAATTAATTCATTATTAAGAAATATCATATTATATATGATATGCAACACAATAATATTGAATATGTTCATACATAAAAACACTGTACATATTAATGTTATTATGATTTGTATTAATGTATAGTTATGTTATATAGTTATATAAGCATATAGCTTATATAAATATATAATTATATTTTAATGTGTTATATTAATAAATTGTATGCCATGATATATAACATTGTAGCATATCACATGGGTATATTTATATTATATTATTATGTAAAATATGTTAATATATTAAATGTTTGTGCTGATGTTTAATATTATTTCTAATTAAAAACAACAAGAGTCATCCTCTTTTTATTTTTCTTCCCCTTCCCTGCCTTGTGTTACCTCCCCCAAACAAGTAAATGATATCTTTTCCAGTCTTAGAATCCCAAGATCACTTTTTGGTCACCAGTGAGATGGTTTCATGGTCATCCTGGGATACGAAGTCTGCACCAGTTAAGACTCCTTCCAGCTTCATGACTCTATGATTAAAAAACCTATCTATGACATAATAGACTGAGCTATAAAACAGGCCTGAGAGGGGGGTAGGGGGAAGAAGATTCAAAGTTCCTACTTAAGCTTTTCCACGTATTCTAGAAGATGCTTCTGGATTCTCTCTTCTTTCTCATACATCTCCAGGAGTGCAATGGCCTCATCATGATTCTGGCAGTAAACTTTGTATACCCCCTCGAGCTCATCCCGATGTTCCAAGAATACAGGTCCTTTAAAACAGAGAGGCATATTAAGTAATCCAAATTACAGCTTTCTTCTCCAAGATCAAATTCACCTTGAGATACTTTAGGTATCTCAAAGCATAGTACACAAACTCTAAATATTACATAAAGCAGCAGTTTAGTTAAAAATTGATAATTACTCTTTATTACTAAATTCATTAGTAGTCTCCTACTTCCAATTAAAAGAGGAAGAATTCTGAAAGAAATTAAAAAAGTGATGTATGGTGCTTTTAAAACAAAATCACTGAGAACTGTATTAGAAATTCTTAACCTACTAAGTAAACTTTTAAAGGGTAACAATTTTCTTTAACAACTAGACAGAACTGAGAAAATTGAGGATGAGAACTCTCAAAATTCTTTGACCATTCTGTTAAAATTTGCTCTCTATTTATTTAATCTATATTAGCCATCATGGCTCTCTTCCTTGCAAAGGTTAACTACTCTTCTATGTAAACACATACACGTACACACACACACACACACACACACACACACACACATTCTCATTCTCTCTCTCTCACTCACTCACCCTTGCACATTTCCTTTAGTTAAAATAAAACAGGGGCAGCTAGATGGTACAGTGGATAGAGCCCTGGAGTCAGGAGTACCCGAGTTCAAATCCAGCCTCAGACACTTCATAATTACCTAGCTGTGTGGCCTTTGGCAAGCCACTTAACCCCATTTGCCTTGCAAAAAAAACCAAAACTCATCACTTGAACTTCTTTCATTTTATGAAATTTCTACCATTCCTTATAAAGTCAAATTTCTCATATGATTCCACAGAAACAATTCCTTTATTGCAATGCCTCCACTGGCTTATTTTTCCATAATTATAATTGCTATTTCTAAAGGTAGTGTTAACAACCTCTCTTTTTAGGTAAATGCAATGCCCTCTTCTCAATCCCAGAAACTCTTATGTCTAGCCAAACTGGTCTTCTTGTTGTCCCCCAAATATTACCATCTTTTATCTCTGCCTTTGCAGATAATCTCATTCCTGGAATTTACTCTCCTCATTTTTCCCCTCTTGAAACCTCAAGCTTCCTTCAAAACTCAAGCTCAAACACTCCCTACTACAGGAGACTTTTCCTAATTCCCCTGGTAGGCCCTCCATCTGACATGTATTTTGCATATATTCATAAGTATACCTATGGTCTCTCCCTATAGAATACAAGCTCCTTGAGGGAGGACTTTTGGTTTTGTCTTTGTATTTCTAGTACCTAGCACTGACCAGAATATAAATTAATGCAAGCTAATTGAATTAAAAAAGTTACAACACATATGAATCATATCTAAACTCCTTTGCTTGGTTTTTTTTCAAGTCCATTCAAAATCTGATCATTTATCTTGTCCTTATTTTCTACTATTTCTAATAATCTGTTCCAATCAGGTCAACTTTCTAATTGACTCTCATTGAATAAATATAATTTCTGTTCTTCAAAACCCAATTTCCTCACCTCTATATGACCTTTATAGACTACATTCATATGTCCTTTTGTTATCTGATATAGTTACCTGTCTACTCTAAGCATCTTATGAACAGGGAGAGGTTTTTATGCTTCTACTATACCTGACAAAGTGCCAATAGTCCCTTAAATATTCCATTGATTTTGTTTTCTTATCTATATTGTTTTTTTCTATTGTACCTACTTATTACATTACTTTTCCAATTTTTAAAGAAATGTTGAACTGCTACAACAACTTTGGGGATAAGATTAATGTCTTAACATAATCAACTATAAAGAAAAAAAGAAACTAACACAGTTGTGTGATCTCACTGATTCAGGAATACTTTCCAGTGATGCAGACTATAATCCATTAATGCCTGTCTATGCTGTAAAACTCTTATCCAGACTCCTAAACACAGGCAACAGGGGTACAGTCAATATTTTGGAAGTCTTTCTCAATTTGTTCTGATATTACATGGTACCAATGGGAGTACTATGGTATTTTACTTATCATCTCTCAATCTTGTCATGTAACTAGTCCATCTTTTCTTCCTGTCATATAATTATTTAACAATCTCCTTGGTCATCTGCTGCAACCAGTTCACACCCACCACACATCTTCCCAATACTTTTTAAATGATATTCTCATCTTTAGCTCTTCAGAATCAATAGTGTTCTATACCTCACTGCCATCTAACAATGCCAATAAAACATTAGGTATTGAAAAGGTTGGTCCTTTGCTTTCATAAGTAGCCTGGGGTGAGGTCAGTAAAGAGTTTAGCAATTTGCCTGAAACATCAGAATCAAAGCCTTCTCTCTTCCTTTTTTTCAACTCTGGATCCAGCTGTTGTGCATTTGTGCAGTTTCAGATATTCCCATTCTTGGCAAAATTCCGTACAGTGTCCATACAAATTCAGAGGCCTTCTTTATATAATGTTCTTTCTTGTATGGACACAGGTCAAACTTTTTTGAGTCAATACTCATTACCAGGAGGATCTGCATTGTCCTTATGTGAAAATAGGAGCAGCCAGATCTCCCAATCCACAAAGAATTCTTCTGTGACCCCATATTCTTCACTGAAGCTTCTCTATCACAATAGTAAGAGCATATTCCTGTCTTAAGTCTTACCAGATATTTATGAAAATCAATGAAACAGAGTCATTCTTGTTATTCCATCTTCCAAAAAAAAAAATACTCAATCATTTTGGTGGGAGACACTTTGCTTCTAAAAGGGTCTGTTTTTTCCCTACTCAAAATACTTTTTCATACTCAACAAAGCAAAATGAGATCTTAAATAATCTACAATTTTTCAGGCCACACTGAGATGAAAAAGATGTAATACATCAGTTAATATCACTTGTAAAAAAAGTCTTGCTTTTTTTCCCTGTTGATACTCTCTCCCTCATTAAGTATGTCCTAAATTCATGGATAGAAGATCATTATATACAGATTTTGTCATGACGAGGGTGATGATTTAGGTCTGAAACTTCTGATGATGTTCTCTTGGTTGCCTTTTTTTTAGTACTAATAAGGTCCAAGATTTTTTTCCACATCAAATTCCTTGCATATTAATCCCTTTACCATAGTATTGGGGCTAACATTTATCTTCTCTATGGACTGATTCTTGATCTAATACAGTTGTTTCTGTTATCTTTGTTCTTGTTGGTAGCATTTTTAATCTCCTCTGATTGTGATGCTGGATGTAGAAGTTTCATGATATTCAATGGAGAGAACTGTTAAAATGGTTTTAAAAAATCATTTTCATTTTTTCCATTTCTAGTCATCCTATTTTTATCTTGAATGCTCTTAGGATTATCTTACCTAGTTGTATATCTTACCAAGATTTCTTTAAAATAGTTTTATTTTATCCTTCCATTGCTGCTCTCTGATTGTGAGAACACTGCTTATAATCAACCAATATGCTTCTTTATAAGAGTTTACAGAAGAGTATATATTCTAATTTAATGTTGCCTTTCACAGTCATCTCTCTCTGGGTGGCATTAATTTAGGTATATGCTGACCAAGATGCTTTCTTAGTTGATTTGGTTTCCCTGTTGTGACAATTTACATTGGGTAACCTTCAGGATAAAATTATTTTGGTAAGATGGGTAAAACAGAAAAAGTTGGAATACCTAATAGCAGCAATCTAGGTATGCACTGGGGACAGGGTATGATAACTGGGGACAGGGTAGTGGGAATGATAAAGCAGAAAAATGTTGCTAATAAAGAAATGACAAAATATGTTGTGTATTGGATAGGGGAAGAAGAATCAAATGTCACTTCAAAGTTTCTAGTCCAAGAGATTGGAATAATGGTGGTGCCACTAACAGGTTTGGAGAAGTTATTTTTTTTTAAGTGGGGGAAGAGACAGAAGATGATTAGTTCAAAAAAAGTTTTTACTTAATGATTACTGGCTGCATGAAGATACTATGCTGTTACTATACAAATAAGCTCCTGAAAGAAATGGGACTTAAGTTGCCTGAAGAATAACCAAGATTTGCACAGGCAGCTTCAGGGGCTTGGAAGTCATTCCAGGCAAATCTTTGGGCATTTTGGTTCTTCCAAAATTCTCAAGTTATCAGTTATATTGGAGATGCTTTATTACTCTAATAAAATTGCTAAGTTGGAATGGCATCTCCTTTTATTTCCACTGTTCATTTTCTGTTCATGTTCTGTTCAAGTAGTATTGGACTAATAAAAAGTCAAGGGGCCTAGATTCTGATTCTGAACTCTTCATCAATTAAGCAATATGACTTTGGACAAATTATTTAATTACTCACTGCTTAAGTTTCCATCTTTGTAAAAAAGTATGAGGCTCATCTACGTGCTCATTAAGATCTCCTACACCTGGGAGAGTTAAGTGGTACAGAAGAAAGAACACCAGCCCTGAAGACAGGAGGACCTGAGTTCAAATACAGCCCAGATACTTAAAAATTACCTAGCTGTGTGACTGTGGGCAAGTTACTTAAGCCCATTGTCTTGCAAAAAGGATCTCCTCTCCTCTAAGATTTTTTATGATTCTAATGACCTCAAAGCAGAGAGAAACAAAAAAGTAAATAATCCACAAAATAACCAAGACCTAATTTTGTTTGTATTAATTATACTCAAAATTATGACAGAAATGCCACTCACTCTATGGCCTTTCTAGGACAAAGTCCAGAAAAAGCTGATATAAAGAAAAGTAATTGAAGTCCATACCTATAGAATCAGTGGTCTCTAAAGCAGCCAACAACTGCTTTGAGACATTGACCACCATCTGGATGTTTCCAAAAAGTGCATCAAAATCCATGTTCTGCAACTGGGAGACAAAAGGGACAAATACATATGATGATACATAAAGCTTAAAAGGGCTTACTTTGGCATTGAAAATACCTCCTTTCACATCCCACAAGGTCCTGTCATGAGCTCTTTCTTTAGCAATCACTGTTGCCAGGATCAAAAGTCTAATAATAGTGTAACTTCCACAAGACTATCAACATCACGATATACTATCACTCATGAAAGAGTACCCATTCATTTCTTTAACCCATGACTAATATCACTATGGATTTCTTCAGTCTAACCCATGGAAATGCCATGATAGGGAAATTCCAGGGCAGAAATTTCTACTGAGCACCTAGAAAGGCCATGCTCCTTTCTGTAGGAAACATTTAGGAATACCCCCCATAAGAAGTTAGGTGCCACTTAACTGATGCCACACACCTGGAAGAAATCTCCATTCAATAGTGTAGCAGCCAACCCCACTGGTATCCCCCTTCAGCCTCTAGGAATCGCTGTCTCTTACAGGGGGCTAAGGAGCAAAATCAACAGGGACCTTCAGAAAAATAGCAGGGAAGTTGAGATGGTAGCTGATTCAGATACTCCCAGGACAACTGAGCCTTAAATTGGGGATACTAGAATTATCTCAATACAAAGCCCTGCCTTGTTTTAACCTGATTAAGATCTGGTAGTAAAAGTTTCCCTATTCTCATCCATCTAAAGGCTCTCATTGTGCCCTATTTGTCTCACCTGGGCCTGCTGCAGGGGCACCATGATCTGCTCAATGCACATCTCCAAATCCCGCACATAGTCCCTTTCAGTTTGGAGGAGTTCTTCTATCACTTTGGCTCGCTTCTCCAACATTCTCTGCTCTGGGTTCTCAGAGACCACAGACACAGGGGGTGATTCCAGGGATGCAGATTGAGAGGAGAGAAGAGTCATTTCTAGAAAGAAAAACAGGTATCTTACACTAATGAAATCATGATCCCAATGTCCCCAAAGCCTCCCTTACCCCAAAAAAAGATACAACATTCTAGGAAGCTAAAACATTAAATAAGGTATAAAAATGTGATGAAAAGAAATGACTTTTAGAGTCCAAAGGAAAGACCCAAACTCTCGATAGGGTCACCTGCAATATACAGCACAGAACATATCATGTTCATAAGAGATTAGGACTGAAAGAAGCCATATAATGACCCCGACAAGTTTCTCTACGATTCTAGGTGTGACTGTGTTTCTCCTAATACCCAGCTCCCTTCACTGGTAACAGCTACTGTTGGAGGTGACGTTTCCTAGCATTCCTTCCCCAAGTCTGCTGAATCTGCTCCAGTGTCCACAGGACCCCCTCCTTAGTAGTTTGAGCTGTTCTTAAGCCCATAGATCTATCCCACCTTGACACAACCCTATACACATGTGACCGACTATCCAGTCAGACTTACCTTGCATTTCTTATCCTTCTGAGAGTCAGCCCAGAGGAGTTCTTGCTAAGAGTCAGGGAGGAGGCAAAGGCGGGGGAAAAGGAGGGTGAATGATACAGTTTCAGTATAAAGCAGAGATAATGAACTATTGCTCTAGGAAGGGCCAAAACAAGGCTGGGAAGGAGGTGAATGAGGAGACTCAGTGACTCAAATTGGAAGAGCGGGAATTCACGGTGACACCTGACACCCCTGGAGCTTCTTGAAGAATATAAGGTTCTGGGGTCTGGTGCTGGAGAACCAGCCAGGAAATTTTGAACTGATACTCTGGAGCATAATGCTCAGGACCTAAAAGGCAGGTTTTCATCAATGTAGCGCCCCCCCCAAAAAAGCTCTTATGGTTCTTTCCATTACCACAAATATTATAATGATCAACTTTTGTTGGCTGATTAATGAAACATGTTAGCTGACAATGTGTTTCTAAATACCAGGTTCATATGTTAATTGAAGTGGCTTATTTCAAATATCTGGGAGAAAAATGCTAAAAGGATTTGCTTGTAGGTATCAAGTTGGATGATTTTGAAAGTAAAAAATACGTATTTATTCTATTATTTAACTTTGTAATTATCTGAAAATCAAATTATTGGCAGTTAAGAATAATGAAAAGACTGATATGTCTAATGAGATGGATTTCAAAAAGGAATTCCAGAGTCTGTATTGTTGTACTTGCATGCATTATTTGTTCATTTAAGAAAATTAAATACTAAAATTAAGTAACTTTTATTTACTTATGACAGCATTAAACACTAAATTAGGGAAATGAGATAGGATACAGTAAAGCAAAAAATACCAGTTATCACTCAAAATTGTGGAGCTAGAGTAGTAGTTTATCACAAGTTTTTAACTTTATTTCCCTAGGATTCCTGAAACTCTTCAGTCTTTAAAAAGTAATATGGATAAAGACTGATATAGCCAAGTCACAAAAAATTATCACTCAAAGGTTATACAATAGCATCTTGCTAAAAATCAATCATAAAAGGTTCCTTAGCTTATTTCAGAAATTAAAGCAAATCTATTCACTCACTGTTTTATCCCTCTACTTTCTCACTTTTTTCTCAGGCCATCACATCCATGAACTGGCTACATTTTCTTTTCCAAGCTCAGCACCTTATTCCACTAAAACAATAGCATTTATTAAGTAGGCACTCAATACCCCTGGCCACTAAGTCTCCTCTGAGTCCTCATTTATTATTAACCCTTCCCAGGTTTGTTTCTGGCCTTTCCTAGAAGTTCCTTATCTCTCCCTGATGCTGAAACTGTCTCATTCACTATCCTCTTCCCCTTCTCCCCCTCAAGAACTCCTCTGGGCAGGCTCAGGGAAGAACAAGGTCCACAGAGGAAGTCTGTTGTGGGCCACCCACTAAGGGACAGGGCTACTAAAAAAAGGCAGAAAGCTGTCCCTGCTCTCAAGGAGCTTGAAATCCAACAAATAAATACAAAGCAAGCTATTTACAGGATAAATAGGAAATAATTAACTGAGGGGAAAGTCCTGGAATTAAGAAGGCCTGAGAAAGAACTGGTTCAATTCTGTATTGTCTTCTTCAAGGGTCCCTTGTCCCTTTAATCTAGCAAAGGTCTCATCCCTCTAAACCCAAGTCTTAGATTACTCTCACCATCTGCCATCTTTACTCTTTCTCACATACTGCTGAACAAAGCTGGGGAAAAATCACAAAACCAGGCTGCCTGGTCAAATTTATATTGTGTCATCTCAATGGGCTCTCACAGCAGCAAGTTTGACACTTCCCTAATCAGCTCACTCTTCCACTCTCCATAGTGGCTTTTCCAAATCTTTTTATCCCTCCCCAAACCTCCCAAGCTTGAGAACCCTGGACCCTCCTATTCAGTGAGAGCCTCCTCTTCTCCCTTCCTCCTCATCTAACAAAAATCTGATGCCTTACAAAGCTAACTCCTGACTTCAAATCCAGCCACAAAACACTCCTTAGCATTGTGACCCTGGGAAAGTCACTTCTCCAGGTGATAGTTTCCTGGTCTCCCATATCCAATCTGTGAATTTTACATTAAAACATCCCTTTTATATAGCCCACCTCTTTCCTCAGACACTGCCACCACCTGGTGCAGTCTCAATTTCTCTGGGAGTCCTCAATAGGCTCCTGGGTGGCCTCCCTGCCACGTTTCCTCATTCCAGTTTGTCCTACACTTAAATGGCATTGCCAAAATGATCTTTCTTAGAGTAAATTTGACCATTTCATCCCTTATTTAAAAATTCTAGCAGGAAACAAATTATCAAAAATCAAACCCTCTTTTAAACTTGGCTCCTTGTCATCTCTCCAATTTTCTTATTATACCTTACTCTCCTCCACCAGTCTGCAATCAGGCCTTCTTTGTTATTCACTGTCCTCAACCTCCATCTCTTGGCACTGTCCTTCAGAGACAGAATTCTTTCCTCCTCATCTCTCCCTCCCTATCTTTCCTGGTTTTCTTCAAGCCTCAGCTCAAGTCCCACCTTCTGGAAGAAAAGCAGCTAGGAGGTACAATGAATGGAGCATCCAGCTTGGAATCAACTTGCACCTGAGTTCAAATCTGACTTCAGGCACTGTCTAGTTGTGTGACCACAGGCAAATCACTTACCCAGTTGGCCTCAAGTTTTCTGTCATTGATAAAATATGGAATACACACCTGCCTCCTAGAGTTGTGAGGATCAAATGGGCTAACTGTAAAGCACTTGGCACACTGTGAGTGATACATATAAATGCTCACTAGGATTATTATTATTATTAAGAAGCCTTTCCTTATCTACTTTGGTGCCTCTGCATTTTGGCTGCACCTTATCTCCACCATCAAGAGACCAGGGGCTCCTACTGTCCTATCTCTGGAACTGCACCCACTAGGTGTAGGTGGATGACTCCATCCACCTCACTATAACTCTGAAGCTCACCTAGACTCCCCAGCCTCCAGTATCAAGCACAAGGTCCTGTTTCAAACCCTTCCCATTCTAACTCCTGCCTACCTTTTTGAGCTGTTCAGATGGGTTTTCATCCACTCTTCCTTTCACCCATTTATCTCCTCCCTCCAGGTCTTATACAGACTCTCCCTTTGCTACAATGCCATATTCCTTACCTCTATTCCTGGAATCTCCAAGTTTTCTTAAGGCCTCCAGTAAGTAGCATCTCCTCCAAGAGGCCTCTTCTGGCTTTCCTGCTCTGTTAATTTACTTTGTAGATATTTTGTATTTACTTATCTAGGAACTTGTTCTAACCCTTAACAGAATGGAAATCCCTAAAAAACAGACACTAATTTTTGTAGTGCTTACCACAGAGCCCTGGAGTACAGTAAATATCCACAACTGGTTTTTGATTTAACAGCTAACATTGATATGGACTTATATGTCAGGTCTATGAAAAGCACTTTACAACCATGTTCTCATTTGATCACCACAACAATCCTGCAGAAGTAGGTGTTCTTAATATCACTATTTTACAGATGAAGAAACTGAAGTAAACAGAGGTTTAGGCGACTTGGCCAAGGTAACACAGCTCGCAAGTGTCTGAGACCCAATTTAAATTCAGGTCTTCCTCAATTCAGGCCCATCTTTCTAACCACAGACAAAGCCAAGAGACAAAGAGCAAACTGATTTCCCTTTCTAACACAAAACAAAAACTGGGGCGGGGGGGGGGGGGGGGGGGGGGGAGGGGGGGGGGGGATGAGTAAGGAGGAGTTTTGGGTTCTACAATCCTAATTCTGATTTGGGCAAATTTTGAGATTTGGGATTTGGTTTCAAATCTGTAAAATTAAAGAAGTCGTATTAAATAATCTTTCATATTTTAACTCTAAAACTCCAGGATTCTAGGGAAAGGGTTATTTAAAGTACAACCCCCATTTCATTTTGGAAAATGGTAATTAAACATGGCTATACAGACCCAGGAAATTCTATTTAATTTTTTTCTTAGTCTTTATTTTAAATTTCCTTTGGGTCCTAAATCAAACAGGCTATCAGATCTGAGAAAATGTTCTTTTGATCAATAAAGAAAATTTGCTTCTCTTAAAAATGCATGAACATTTTTGTTATCTTTTGTGCAACTTAAGTGTCTACTGGGAAAATCTTTTATCTGAACTATTCACTCCCTTGGACAAAAACCTTATTAGATTTCAGTTAAAGCTACAAAGTTCCAAAACACTCTTACTCAGCAATCAGAAACCAGCAACAGAGAGACAAAAATTTCAACTGGGTTTCTCACAGGAAAACAAGAAACTAAAAAAGTAACAACTCTGAGCTATCACAGTAATTTTGTCGATGAATTCAAAAATCCAACTCAGATTAAATACTAAAAAATGTTGCCTAAAATCGTACAGAGTAAATATTATCTTCATTTTAAAAGGAAGTAACTAATCACAAATAAAATAAAATAAAAGCAGTTAAAAGGTTCAATGAACTGACTGAGTTAGTCTCAAAGGAAACAGCCTCCTACCTAACATCTAGTCTAAAACTGTTCACCAGGCCAACCAACCATCCTCATCTAAAGAGAACTGTAAAATAATTTGCTATTTCAGGCTCCAAATGTGAGTCTGATTAGATGACTAATTCTAGTTCTCTGATCCATAAATTCAGCAGACCTCTTCTTAAACTCCTCAGAGAGGAAAGTCGCTTTACATAAAGACTTGCCAGATTATGCTAGTTTAAAAACCCAAATATCAAGCACTAAATAACTGAAAAGTAGTCTGACCAAATAAAATATACTGAAAAACTACTTTTCAAATTAAATGAATAAAAATTCAAGGATAAAGAGAAAAATTCATGGAGGAAAACAAAGTCCAGTTTATTTCTCTGGGTTTCTTCCTAAAATGGTCCTAAAGGTTAAAAAAAGGTTAAAAAAAAAAAAGCTCCACACATGGTCTCCTCTTTCTTAGCAGGTTTTCATTTCATTCCCATCGCCAGGGTTTCTTGTACCAAGCACTAAAAGGGAAGGTTCAGATAGTCCATGCACACCCCTCCCCACTCCACCACCCTTACCTCCTAAAAAAGAAATAAGTAAGGAAGAGTTGAGAGATCACATCGAAATGGTCAGAGTGGCTGGGAACTGATCGCTGGTGCTAACTTGGGAGCATTCCAACCATTACAAGGTTTAAGTTTTTCAGCTATTTCCATACCATCCCTCACCTCTGAGTCTGATTTTAACTGGGCCTTGGGTCCTCTCTCCTCCTTTCTTGGGCAGTGGAAACCTTATCAGTTCGGCATGATTCTTAAGGAGGGCAGGGTGCCAAGGAACAGAGAGCTAGGAAGGTATTTTTCCTCCCAATCTATTCCAGGCCTCACTGCAATCCCCAGTGGTACCCGCAGCTTCAAAAATAATATGTGCATAGTCTGGGGGTGTCTTCCCCACAGCTCCTGACTCCCTCTCACTCTCCTCAAAGTCCCCCCACATCCAGGCAATAGGGTCTTCATTCTCCAGCTCCCACATTTCCATATGAATAGCCCAGAGTCCCAGAGGCTATCTCAGCGTGGCTGCTTCCAAAGGGTGGAGCTGGAACACAACCCTTAGTGGAAGAGGAACGACAACTGCTGACACAGTAAGGCTTTCCCATCCAGTTCAATGTTCATTTTCCTGGTTCTCGTGCCCAGTGAAAAAGATGTGCTAATTCACACCTTTCCAGTCTCTACAGAAATCTGAGAGTAGCCTACAGAGAGGTTTTTAGTTCCACTGCATCTCCCTCCCCCTTTTTCTCCCCCATCCCCTTTAAAGTATTCATCAGCAATCAAACAGAATTTCTGCTTGGAGGAATTAGACTGGAAGTGGAAGCAAGGGGAAGGAGGGAGATTGGGAGAGGGAGGTCTGAATTCTCAGATGTGTCTTTAGAAGTAGTTTTCCCCCTCTCCATGGCCCCCCCCACACACACCCCCTTTCTCCCACTCTTCAAGGGGGTATGACCACAAAGTGTTCTGCATTTTTCTGGGCAGTTCTGATTTCAAAAAAAGAAAAGTACTTTTATCATAACATCAAACCAAGTGTCCTGATTTCAGGTTTGTAAAATATGGTCCCAGATAAATCATTTTTCCATTGATTAAATGAAGGATGAGCTGAACTAATACAAAAGCAAAGGAAGATCTCAACAAGGATACCAATACCCTAAATCCCATTATCCTGTGAAACAGTTACAGTATTAAAGTACTGCTCTAGGGGTTACAAACAAAAGGACAATTTTTAAAAACAATTAGACAATGGAAAGTAAGGCTAAACCTTGTGGACAAGGACTAGATTGGTTTTAAATTACTACACTTTAACTGAGCTGAACCCCCAGGATGAACATGGATGTCAGACTTTGTGGATATGTGTCCATCTCAACAGTCAGCTCTGCAGGATTCTGCAGGGTCACGAGGCATCTAAATGCCATCTCCCCCCCCCCCAACCTTTCTCAATTTCCAGACTGATTTAATATTAGTTTCAATTTAATGTTAAATCCATTCTCCTTCCCCTACACTAAACTGCTGATTAAATAATGACCCATCATTCGAAATCAGTTTTAATATGCTAGAAAGAAATCCCTAACACAACACATACTTAGTAACTGTTCTCTCACAACATCCTGCTGAGTCAGATGGAGATTTGGGGCCTTTTGCCCCTTTACCAGACTGCAGCTGAATTCTAAATCCCGGTTTTCGGTTTCACCACACCTCTCCACCCAGATTAGCCCAGCCCCCACACTCCTTTCCTTTAGAACTCCAGAAAGTATTTCTTCCCTTTTGGAGAAAGTTTATCTTGTGTCCTTTTCACTTGGTAGTCCTGCAATCCCATTTTGTCTTATTGTGTTACAGGCTTCTTCCCAGATTTTCAAACACCAAAACCAAATCCATAAAGCACAGTTCCAAATCCTGGGGTAAGGGCACTGGGGTGCAGGGAAGGGAGCACTGGTCTGACTCATTTTGTTTTCCCCAGTAAGTGCCCCCTCCCCTTAAAATTGGTCACAAAGTCAAAGGTAAAATCCCTAAAAGAAGGCTTTCCCAATTTGCTAATTTGGATCATTTCCATATTTCTTTTTCCTGTGATCCCTCCCTGGACAGCACTTCATGGACAACTAAAAAGTTAACTGGAAAAAGTCCCAGGTTTCAGATATACTCACAATCTAGTTTCATTTTGTCATGGCAATAAGTTTAATACAATCACAACTAGTTCAGCCCTATTGAGTACAAGACACCAGGCAGCTTTATTTATCAAGTTTGAAGGTTTTTTGGTTTGTTTTTTCTTTAAGCCCTTAAAATACAAAGATTCCCTTGAATTCAGCAATAACACAATAAATCATTTCATTTAAATCATATTCAAGCCCAGATGGTTCTGACTGGTCAACAAAATAATGCAAGTTTGTCTCTGAAGAAAACCTAAAAGCCGAATTTAATTTTTATTGCAGCTTAATGAGATAGGACAAGTATTTCAATTTTAGGAAACTTTAGGAAGTACAGGCAGGTTAAATGATTTGCCCAAAATCAAAAAAGTAGAATCAGAAACTGAACCAGGTTTCTAGCCTTCTGAACCAGACACACACACACACACACACACACACACACACACACACACACAGATAACAAAAGAATTTTTCTGCCAGAGAGACAAAAAGAACATGAGAACATTCCTAGCATATATATTAACAATAAGACTAATCAAATCTGGCTTACAGTTTTTCTCCCAAAGAATTCACTCCTTGAGGGCAGAGTGTTTTTCCCTTTTGCAGGAGAGAGGTCTCCCTAGGAGTCCTTTATCAACTCTACGCTGAAGATTTCTCAAATCTAAACCTAATCTCTTATCTTCAGCAGCCACCAAGTCCAAAACAGACCTCAGTATCTCCTCCCTTCCCTATTCCAGAAGGCAGCACCACCCCTCCCAGTCCCTCAGGCGGCCACCCTGAATTCCTCACCATCTCTCACCCCAGCCCCCAGCCCCCACCCCCATATCCAGGGTCTGTATTGTTGAACTCTGCCCTCAGACACTGCTACCACTCCAAAGCAGGTCTTTGTCACCGTGTATCTGGACTATAGCCACAGCTTCCTGGTAGGTCAGCCTGCCTCAATTCTCCCCTCCATTCAGCCACCAAAGTAATTAGGCTAAGGAAGACCTGGTCCAATTATGTCACACACACCCCGCCCCCCCCCCCTTTAAATTCCACTGCCTCCCAATTACCTCCAAGAATACAGATTTCTTTGGGGCATTCAAAGCTTTTCTAACCTGACCCCCTCCTGCCTTTCCTGTCTTTTTACCCCTTACCCCCCCATCTGGTGACACTAGCCTCCAAGATACTCCAAATCTCTTGGCTCCAGACATTGTTCTCCGCCAGCCCTCTGTTTCTGGGACACACTCCCCTCACTGCTCCATTAGCTCACCTCTCTGACTTCCTGTAAATCCCAACTAAAATCCCATCTTCTACTTCCAATACCTTCCCCTCAGTAAATTATTCCTATTTATCCGGACTACAACTTGCTTTGTATAATTTGTTGACTCTCCCTTAGGATAGAGAGCTCCTAGAGGGCAGGGACTGCCTTAGGCATTTTTGTATTCTTAGGCTTCCTCTAAGGGCCTGCCAGACCTCAGGTAGGTGCTTAATAAATGTTTATTGATGGATTACAATTTGCCAAGGACTAAAGATTTTTTTTAAAAAAAGTGAAAGCAAGGGGCTGCTAGGTTGTGCAGTGGATAAAGCACCAGCCCTGGAGTCAGGAGTACCTGAGTTCAAATCCAGGCTCAGACACATAATAATTACCTAGATGTGTGACCTTGGGCAAGCCACTTAACCCCATTTGCCTTGCAAAAAAACTGGAAAAAAAAAAGTGAAAGCAATTCCTTTCTCAAGGTGCTTCCAATCTAAGGGAAGAGAAAACATGTACAGTACATATACATATATATCTACATACAAACACATCAAACATGAGAACCTTGATGGGGAATTCTAGTCTCAGGTTGGAGCACAAGCTCAGTCACAGGACTGGCAACAAGTAGGACCCCTTCTGGAGGATCATTCACCTACCAAGCCAGGGAGTAAAAGGGGTGGGGGGGGGGGAAGCACTATTCATAACTAGTCCTGCCCCTTATAATGAAGAGGTTTTAAGATTGGGAGGGGCTCAAATCCCACCTCTGATTTGTACTTAGGCAAGCCACAATCTTTTGGGGTCTATTTCCTCACTCAAATGTGTGGAATATTTATAATATCTACCTCACAGAATTATTATGAAATCAGATGAAATAGTTACTGTAAAATGCTTTGAAAACTTTTAAGTGTCATATAAATGCCAGATATCATCATTATATGATCTCATTAATTCCTATGGGTTCAATGATCTATCACTTCTATACAGATGACTCCCAACTCTACATAGCCAGATTCTATCACTCAAGTTCAAAGTTCCTCATCATCTATGTCCAGTTAGAATGTCCATGTCTAACTGCCCAAATTGGAACTAATTTTTCCCTTCAAATTTGCCCCCTTCCTAACCTCCCATTTTCTATTGGGAACATCACCCTTCTTCTGGTAAACTAGTTTTGCAAATTTGGAATCATACTCTAAAATCTGCCTCCTCAGCCATGTCCAATCTAGTTGCCAAGTTTTGTCAATTTTCTCCACAACCTATCCTTACATCTATACTTTTCCTTACTCTCACATATACAGCTTAATTAGATAGGGCCTACATCACATATCCTTTATTACAGTAGCCTCTTAATTGGACCCCCCCCCAGCCTCACCTACAGATTAACCCAATTCCTTCAGTCAATCTCTTTCTTCTTTAATCCATCCTTCCATAGCTCCCATTAGACTCTTATTAAATCACAGATCCAACCATGTTACATCCAGCTCAAAAATTTTCAGGGGCTCCTGTTACTTAAAGAAAACAAACTCTTCTGTTTCGTATTTAAAAGGCTTCACAATCTGGATCCAGTTAACCTTTCTTCCAAAATTATTTCATATTACTACACTTTTCTTCCATAAAATTTTATTTTAAAAAAAATGCTTTACTGATGATGTGCCCTTTGCCTTTTACAATAGTTATTTCTGGATCTATTGCACACCCTTCTCTACCAGTCTCTTCTCTATGCCCCATTCCAAACCAAAACTCTCTTCTAACAAAAAAAAAGAGTTCAGGGAAAATGACAAAAACAGCACAGAGTGAAAAGACTATAGTCTTTGACAATGTATGCAAACTCTGCCTATGGAGCCACTGGTCTTTCTCTATTCCCATGTCATCAAATTTCATTCAGCTCTTGTATCTGTCAAACTATAAGATCATTTTTCAAAGTATTTCTCAGTCAGTGATTAATTATTACATACTGTGTCATCAGTACTGAATTTGTTCTAACAGATACAAAAAGGATACTCTCAGAATTTAGATGAACATATGAAACAAGATGACATAACTTACAAATAATCAAGTAGTAATTTATTTTGACACATCATTACCAAAATGGGATCAGGAAACATGTTAGTATCTTGACTCTGACATTAACTTTATAACAGTGACAAGTAGTTTAAACTTTCTGAGACTTAATTTTTTCATCTGCAAAATGGATGTATAATGCCTATCCATATCCATAATAGGGTTGATTATGAGGATTAAGTGAGATGATGATATAAGACACTTTTAAAACCTGAAAATGCTATGCAAATATCAACCAAGAACTTAGCTCTTTTCCAGGATTCAAAGAAGAAACTAGTCTCCCAAGCAGGAATAAGGGTTATTCAATAATTTGGGGTATGAGATTTAATAATATCTCATTTGGGTCAAGGGATTCAATAATTTGATGTCAAAAAATGGATTAAGCTCTTAAAATGCAGTCAATAATAAAGGAAAGAACATGCCATTTACTACTTTACTGAAGCCATTGGCGGGGATACAGTTGTCAGACCTGGAGTCAGGAAACCTCAGTTTTCTGAGTTCAAATCTGACCTCAAGATACTAGCTGAGTGACCCTGGGCAAGACATTTAACCTTGTTTGCCTCAATTTCCTTATCTATAAAATGATCTGGAAATAGCAAACTACTTTAGTATCTCTACTGACCCAATCAAATAGGATCACTGAGAGTCAGACACAACAAACCAAAAAAATCTTCATTAAAAAAAGGGTTTTAAGGAGGCTGCTAGGTGGCAAAGTGGATAGAGCACAAGCCCTGGAGTGAGGAGGACCTGAGTTCAAATATGACCTCAGACACTTAATAATTGCCTAGCTGTGTGACCTTGGGCAAGTCACTTAACCCCATTGCCTTAAAGAAAAATTTAAAAAATTTTTTAAAAGAATTTAAATTAAATATTCTTTGTACTTAAATTACCCAGATTTTTATGCCAAATCATGCTATTTACATCAGTACAGAAGTTTAAGTGTGATGAAGATTTACTGATGTACTAAAAGAACACCTAGACACCTGAAGGTGTTCAAGTTACTTAGCCCAAAATTTATTCACTACCCTTGGTAAAAATAACAACAGTATATATTTATATAGTGTTTAAAGATTTGAGAATCTTTACATACATTATCTTGGTTAAAGATGAGTCAACAACCCAATGAATCATAGAAGGTGCTATCAATGTAATTTATCATTAACTATCCCTATTTTATAATTAAGGATACAGAGATCAAGAGAGTCTAAGTAACTTGCCCAGGGCTAACAGCAATTTAGTGTCTGAGGCAGGAATTTATTTTTAAATAAATAAAAATTCCTCAAGGGGCAATCAATACTCTGATCCAGTAATACCATTAGAGGTCTATATCTCAAAGCGATCAAAGAAAAAGGAAAAGAACCTGTATGTACAAAAATATTTATAGCAGCTCTTTTTGTGATAGCAAAGAATTGGAAATTGAGGGGATGCTCATCAATTGGGGAATGTTTGAACAAGTTGTGGTATATAAACAGAAGCTATAAAAAATGAAGAGGTTTGTGATACAAAGTTAAGTGAGGAGAATTAGGAGAACAATTTACACATTAATAGCAATATTGTAAAGAAAATCAACTATAAAAGACTTAAATCCTGAGATACAATGATCCATAACAATTCCAAAAGATAATGATAAAAAAATGCTATCTACTCCCAGTTAGAAAACTGATGGATTCAAGAGTACAGACTAAAACCTTTCCCCGCCCCCACTTTCTTTCTCCCCCCTTTTTTTCTTTTTTAAGAATATGGCTTATACAAAAATATATTTTGCAAAAAAACTTCATGGTATTTCTTGTCACAATGGGTGGGAGCGAGACAGAATTTGGAACTGAAAATTAAATATTAATAAAAATTTATTAAATTAAAATATAAAAATATTGAGAAAAGAAAAACACTGAATTTGGAATGAGGGAATAAAGGTTCAAATCTCAGAAAAAGCACAACTTTTGGGGGCATCCATCTCAATTCTGAAATGAGTCAATTGTACTAGATGATATTATAGGTCTTTCCAGTTTTATACTCAGGAACTTATGCTATAGTTTTAAGGTTGTCTAATATTATAAACAGAGGTATGTATCTACTTGTAGGGAATTAAATCCTAGACTTCCTTCTCTTTTCTCTTGATCTAATTATGGAAATTCTTGAGACTGAGCAGGTGGGAGATACTGGACTCTATCTCTGCCTCCATGCTGAACTTGGGAGTCTAGGGGAAAAACTCAGATGTGTGACAAATTAGTTAATCTCTCTGAACCTCAATTTTTTCATCTGTAAAACAGGCAAAACATATTGGTAACTTCATACACAATGTGGAGAAAAGCTGTGTACACTTATAGAATCATATAAACCTGTTCTTATTTTATTTCCTCTTCTGCGGGCTGACTGTCCCTTTTGCCTGCCTATGCCTATATGTATATTTTCCTCTTAAAAAACTGAAGTTTTAAAAGATTTAGTTATTGTTTTTCTTGAATAGTTTTTTGATCCCTGATTTTCATTTTAAAAATGATTAAGCTGAATGTTTTATACTTCTTTCACTCAAACCTAATCAATTTAAAATTTCTTTTGCTAGAATACTTTATATGTAATTTATACATAATATATATTATTTTTATATATAATATTTTAATATTTAATTCATTTTTCCCCTTAGAATCAGGGGCTCAAATTTTTTAAAGGGGTCTTCTGCTGTGCTGCTCTACATAATAACAACAGCTCATATTTATATACCATTTGACAGTTTACAAACTGATTTTTCTCCCTAAAAAGCCTTCTGTTGGCCCCATTTTATAGCTAAATAGCAGAAGATGAAGTTAAGTGAATCACCCAAAAGTGACAAAGGTCATGTTACCTAAGTGATGGGACTCCGCCCATGTATCCTGATTCAAAGTCCAGTGATCTTTTGTTTCTACCTTTTGGAGTCCCCAGTTTCTCCAAGGACAAGAAGTCTCTTCATCCTCTCAAAGAATCCCCAAGTTGCCCCTCCAACCCTCTTCCCTGAAATCCCCCATTTCAGGTCTCCTAGTCTCCCTTCACATTACTTACCTTCTAGATTTCCATTCCATCCAAACTGATCCCCTTCTTAACCTATAGCTTCAAAGCATTCCATTTCCCAACTTGGGACCCTTGCATAGACTTTCTTTCATTCCTGGACTGAACTCACTCTCTTCTTTTAGAATTTCCTCAGGAGCTACCCAAAGACTCTTACTTGTTAGTTTACTTTAAATCATTTTGTATTTACTTATTTGTTAGCTTGCAGACCTGTATTCCTTAGTAAAAAATAAATTCTCTGAGAATAGTCACCCAGCATAATTCCTCTTTACCCCAAGGTCTACCAAAAGTAGAATTCCTACTTCCAAAAAACTAAGATCTTGGCAGCTGGTTCCATCATGTCATGGCAAACAGAGGGAGAAGAAAAGAAAACTGTCAAATTTTACATTCTTGGGATCAAAGATCACTGGATACAGTGACTACTGCCATGAAATTAAAGCCCCTTGGTCCTTGGAAGGAAAACTAGAGCAAATCTGAAGACCCTCTTGCCCCACCCCCCTCCACCCAAGCTTGCTTTTTTGGTATTTTCTTCCTTCCATGGAGTGGGAACTCCTGGAGAGCAGGGATTTCCTTTTTTCAGTTTCTCCAGATTTTAGTACAAGGAGGCACCTAAATGTTATACTGTAAAAAAAAAAAAATCCCATTTTTTTATACTGGATAACTCTGGGAGAAGGGGAGGGGATGCTGAAGAAAATTATAGTGATATATCAAAAAACTCATTTATCAATAAAACTTTATTTAAAACAACAAAAAAATTCTACTTAATAGCATGATCAACTGTGATTTCAGAGGACTGATAAAAGAGAACAATGTCCACCTGATCACATAGAGATGCTAATCTAGTACAAATGCAGAATGAGTAAAGGAATATTGAATGAAGGCAAAATGAAAATATGTTTTGCCTAACTGTGTTTAGATTATACAAATGCTCTGTATTTCTTTTCCATTTTTCTTTCTTTTCATCCTTTTTCTTCTTTCTCTTTTTCTTCCCTTCTCTAAATGGGGAGGGGAAGGTGAAAATAAAAAAAAATTAGTACTTGATAATTCAAAAAATAAAAATGTATTTAAAAAAACAAACGTCTATAAAGCTTATGCTTGCTTGGCAATATTCTTAAAATATTCTTTTAAAGCCTCCTTTTGATATGTCTTGTCAAAGACACATAAACATTAGGATTATCAGATTCATGGGATCGGGAATCTTTTCTAAATACCTTATTTCACAATGATTAAAGCTTCAGTGAATTGTCCAAAGTCAACTCAAATATACACCAAATGACCATCTCAGAAGGAAGGTTATGATCAATTAAAAGGCTCAAAAGATCTCAAAAGTGAAGATGTAGAGTCAGGAAGAGGTGATAATGCCTCACCTCTATATCACTTAAAATGCCAGGATCACAGAGAGTGACACAGAAGGGGTATCAAGAACAGAACTGTGTCATTATGTCTGTCCTGTCTTTCTTTAGTAGCACAATGTTGTGATATGACGGTACACCATATAGGCTAGGTCCCCTGAACTGAAATGGCACAGGGGAAGAGTGCATGAGAGGAGAAGCAATCACATCTCATCCTTCCTTGCCATCACCCATGCCATGGGCTAAGTCTCATTTCTGCACAAAAGGGAATCTATTATTCACTACTTAGATATCTTTAGAATGTAGAAAAGGTCTAAGCACCCTATTAACCTTAGCTGAGCTTGTTAAGTGAAAACCTAAAATAAAGGTGCTAAACAGATTTCTGAGACTCCTAAAACACTAAGGTTAAGGTCTCTGCAGTCAGACTGACCCTTCTTGGAGAGACACTGACCTGTACCCAAACCATCTCCATGAGAATTCTAGACTTAACTTCTACCCTTCATTGGGTGAAGAATAAGAAAACTAAATTGAGACTGACCTGTTGCTCAAGGTTATAGGACAGCAGGATCTCAGGTATATGTCAAAATGATAAGAAGGTAATGAGAACAAAATGAGGAAATGGATTCTGTTGTAAATACCAGTAATTCACTTGTGCATCATTTAACCTCTCTGGCTCTCAGTTTCCACATGTGCAAAATGATCGATGTGATTTAGAATATCTCCAAGGTGTAAAATTCTTTTCATTCTAGTTAGTACTTTCTTCTAGGGTCGCCTCCTACATGCTGTACTAAGGAACAGAAAGTATTGTATTTCTAGAATAACAGCAAAATTTAAAATGTAGTCTTAAGAAAACATCACAAATATCACCTCTGCAAAGTGGAAGAGAAAAGGATGTTAACTGGGTTGGAGAAAATATGATGTCTGTAGTTAGAGAAGCGTGGAAGAATAAGCTAAAAAATGGAAATATGAAGTCTAGTGGGTCTGATCAAATGGGTATAATCTTCCAAGAGCATTTATAATCTAATAGCCCAGAAGGAATGAGACTTCAGCAAGGAATATAGCACTCCAAAGGAGCCTGACAGTTTCACACAATAAGTGACCAGAGGAGGGAGAATCCATCAAGGCAAGGTAGAAGAACCCCAAAATCAGGGTAGGAAAGGGGCAGTGGAAATGAAAAAACAATTAGCAGAAGGTCAAATGAAGTCACAGATAACCTGGACTCCACACTGAAGAGCTTTATGTGAGTTTAGTCCATCTCTGGAGCCCCAAGATCATTGTCTAAAGTTCTACTTTGGATCAGAATAATTTCATTCAAGGAACCAAGATAGGCTGAGATTATGGCCACTCTAAAGGTCTTGAGTCTCGTATGGTGATTACTGTTTCAAATCTTAACTAATTTTTGAAAAATTTATGAAGTCCTATACAAACATTCATTAATTTGATTCTCACACCAATCTTGTTGAGGCACATACTCCAGATAGTATTAAACCCATTTTATAAATAAGGAAAGTGGGGGTGGCTAGATGGCTCAGTGGATAGAGGACCAGCCCTGGAGTCAGGAGTACCTGAGTTCAAATCTGGCCTCAGACACTTAATAATTACCTAGCTGTGTGGCCTTGGGCAAGTCACTTAACCCCATTGCCTTGCAAAAACCTAAAAGAAAAATTAAAAAAATAAAAAATAAATGAGGAAAGTGAATCAGATAGATACAACTCATACACTGGATTCAAAATCAGATCTCATCTGATTTTAAAATCTTTCTCTTTCCACTATCTGATATTGATGTGAGAAAAGACCTGATCTTAAGTTAAGCCATAGTCTTGCCAGGTCTTAGATTTTGTAGATCTTTTATCTGGAAGATACGTTTCAGTTCAGACTAGAGCCTGAGTTGCACTCTGAATCAGAGTTTTACTTTGAAGTCAAGAATCCTTCATTTCCTTCTGTCTTCCTTTCTACTGACTACATATGGGTCTGAATTTATATTTCCAAGGATGAAGGGGGAACCAAACTAGCCTTTGGGACTAAAAAGCATCAAAATGTACCCTTTGTCTGAGCCTTTGCATTGATAAATTCTATTTCAACTATGACAAGTAGATTGAGAGAGTAAAATTAAGGTTAACAAACCCAAGCAAAAGTTGTTGGAGATCAGGAAGAAAAGAGAAATAACCAAGAAAAAAATAGCAAGACAGTATGAGGGGGAAAAAAAATCAGTATTTTTAGTCAGATCAAAATAATAATAGTTAATGATTTTAGATTTGTTTCAATATGAACCACCCAAGAAATAAACCAGGGTAATAGTTATTTCACTATTATAGTTCTCCACTTATATGTTCTGCCCATCCATGGATAATTGCATTCAAAATGAATGAATCAAAACAAACTCCAGAGTAAACAGAAAGATTATTTTTAGTTTCAGACACAGGAGAGGTCATTGAGGACCCAGAAAAGGTCCTTGAGAGAAAACCAATATAATTTTAATGGCCAAGTTACACATTTATACCATTATGCACTCTCCTCTTCTGAGGAAATACTTCAAAAGTGCCTCAGAATAAAGCCCAAGGATCAATGTAAGTAAGTGTGCAATGAAATGATCACCCCGATACTAAAAGCCCCCATCACTTTCCCAGTCTACTTTTAAGCAGCCAATTTAGTACCTTTTCTTTTCCTGTTCTGCACAAATTCTGAGTGCCTCAGGGTGCTGGGAGCTGTTCTTCGGTAACAACTATTTCTTCCCCACAAGTCAGAGCCCTTCAATTTGTCCTCCTCCAAATCCCAGACCTGCCTCAGTTGTGAAGGGGTTTGAAGAGCCACAGGATGATGGTCTTTTGTGCCTTTCCCAATTTTCTCCAAACTATCCAATGATTTATCATTGTAGTTATATTCCAGGTCTTGAAAATCTGCATCTCTGCTGCCCTGAAATTTATAGTCATACTTTAAAAACTGAGGATCAAATCCTTCATTTTCTTTATGCTCAACAACTTGAGTCTTTAGTTTCAGGCGAGAATTGTCTTGATAAATATTCCTATGATCTACACTCCAGTTGATAGCCTTCTTCCTACTTTCATTATCAAAATTAAAATCTCTGAGGCCCACATGCTTAAAATTAATTTCTCCATAATCACTAGGTTCATAATGCAAATTTCTAAGATTCCCATCAAAGCAATTAGCTTTCCCAAAATTCTCAGATTTGTCATTAAAATTCCTCCGGTTATACCACTGTTGAAAGTCATCGAAATTCTCAGAATCACCATCCAAACTCCTGTAATCTGCAAAGTGATCGGTGGACTTCTTCCAATCCCCAGGTGTCTGGTCTAAATCTGTTCTTTCTGTATAGCAGTTATTCTTATTTCTGTAATTCTGTTTCCCAAAGTCTCTAATTTCTGACTTCAAATAATCACCGTGGTCTTGATTGATACTTTTTGTAGTGTCCACATTCCCAGAGTCAACACAGTGTGGGTCAGCGGTTCCAAATTCCCAATAACCACAATCCCGCTTCCTCCAGTGCTGGGTTTGCCCCTCAGACCTGTATTTCAAATCCCAAAGGCGCTCTCTGTAACGGCCGTTCACTTCAGGAAGGTTTCTTTTTCGTAGACTGCTACAATCCTCATACTCCCAGCTAGGGATTCTCTGACCCTTCTTCACTGTCCCTGCTTCTTCTCCAATCCTTCGGGGTTCACCCATGTTCAGGGTGTAACAAGCCCGGTGTGTGGACACATTCTCCACTCTGCCCTCTTTCTCCTATGACCTGGCACTGAGCTGCAATTCAGGCAGGTGCAGCTCTTAGCCTAGGGCCCTGTTCCTCCTTAGGTATTTCTGTGGGTTAGACACTCCCTTCTCCTGATAGCTCAGAAGAGTATGGAGCTATTTAAACCTAGGGACCCAATCACTATAAGGGAAGCTGTTTTATCTTTTCCCCATCTGGGGTGGAAGGTAATTAGTAACTAGCACCACGTGACTCCGGTTGGCAGCATTGTTTGGTGTTTCCCTCGAGCTGGTCAAACTGGCCGGGCGGCTTTGTCATGGTGAAGGCTGGAGCCTTTTGAACTGCTATGAGGGTTAGGTACGATGTCAAGAAAAGAGAAGTGAAAGAGGAAACTTCTTGAAAAAATACTTGGGTAAGTGGTCAAATAAAATTATTTTACATGAAATCCAAGTAGCCTCCCAATTCTTTTCCCCTTTCCTCTCCTTTCTGCATTTTTTAGTCTTCTCTTTTCCTTGCCCTCCAAAATACAAGCTTCCCTCTCCAGACTCTAAGAGGTCAGCTGCTTTCTTTCTCCAGGGTTTTACTATGGAAAATATCAGGTTACCAGAAACAGAATAATCAAATTATAAGCTACTACCATTAAAACTCCTAGATGCACTGAAGAAATGAAAGAGGAAAATTATTTCTTCCTACTCCAATCACATGTAGAATATTATATGTTTTGATGGACTTATTCATTTCAGCAGTACAGCAAAGACAATTTTAAAAGACTTATGATGGAAATTAAATCCCTATCCAGAGAAGGAAGCATGGAGTTTAAATGAAGACCAAAGCTTATTATCTTCAATTTTTAAAACTCGTCTTACATATTATGTCAATTTTTCTTCTCTAATTTTTTTTTCCATTTGGATTTGATTCTTTTCTCACAACAAGATCAATCTGGACCTATTCTTTGGCATGCTTATAAATGCATAGGCCTATAACAGATTGATTTCTTTCAGGGGGAGTGGGGAGGAAAGGAAGAAAGGAAGAGAAAAAAGTAAAACAAAACCTTGTAAAAAAAAAGATTGATAATAACTAGTTGTATGTACTTAGAAAAACAAATAATATAGTTTTTAAAATAAAATAAAAACTTGTGGCCTGTTAAAAATAGAATATTCATGTTCTTCCTTATAGAATTGTTAAGGCTCTTCATTTAGCTTCTTTTGGGGGGGCAGGCAATGGGGTTAATTGACTCGCCCAAGGTCATATGACTTAAAGTGTCTGAGGCTAAATTTGAACTCAGGTTCTCTTGACTCCAATGCCAGTGCTCTTATTCACTGCATCACCCAGCTGCCTTCCAATAAGACTCTTTAGCTCATCTCTTTCATTTTGGAGTGAATCCTTAAACAGAAATGTCCAGTCCCTGATAATAGCATGGTAAAAAAGAATGAGATGGGGCGGCTAGGTGACACAGTGGATAAAGCACCAGCCCTGGAGTGAGGAGTACCTGGGTTCAAATCCGGACTCAGACACTTAATAATTATCTAGCTGCGTGGCCTTGGGCAAGCCACTTAACCCCATTTGCCTTGCAAAAAACCTTAAAAAAAAAAAAAAGAATGAGACCTGGAGAGTTGGGACACCTGGCTTCTAGTCCCACTCTTGTAATTAACTGTGAGCAAGACCCTCTGGAAACCTAATCTAAAAAAATGAGATTAGTTCTTAATCACTTCATCTAAAATGAGAAGGGGTTAAAGTCATTGAATGTTAGGGTTCTCATGAACCCTAAATCTATTCTTGTAGTATTAAAATACTATATTCTTCCTCTCATGCCCCTAATATACTTATACAACCTGTGAGTACAGATATACCCAAGGATTTTCTAGGCCAAAGTTCTACCTGTCATGCAGTCAAGGCTGTTGGTTTTCTAAGTGGCTGAGAAGCCAGACCCGAGTGTCCCCTGATCAGGGTCAGTCAGTCAACAGGTATAGATTAAGTATTTACTAGTACCAGGCACTGCATGAGGGATGATTCAGGGCACCTTCTAGTGGGAGTGACAACTTATAAATAACTAGGGACATAATATGTGCCAGACAGATAAACAGAATCTGAAAGGGAAGGCCTCTGTGCTGGAATGGGAGAAGAAGGACCTGGAAAGGCCAGAGTGAAGTTCTGAGCAAAGGTTTGGCCTCATGACTCTGAGGGGATGAACTGACTTCCACAGCTTCTAAACAAAACTGAGTTGCCTAGCCAAAGGAAGGCATGAAGCCAGTGGGGTCCATCCTCCAGGAGCCCCCTCTCCTCCCCAGCAGGAATCAGCGCCAGCTCCCTAACCATGACCTCTCCAAGGTCCAGGGCCCCACCTGGCACTCAGGGCCTAGTTCTTCTTGGCCAAGAGAAGACCCCTAAAATACCCCTAAGCCCTCCCTCCCAGGTCTGGGGCCCCTTGTCTTCAGGCATTTCAGGGGATCTGGAGTCCAATTCCGCCTCTATGAAAATATCTCCCCTAATAACATCTTTGTGCTTTACTTGTCTTAGCTCCCAATCTCTAGCCCTCAACTTCCTTATCTGCACCCTGGGGTCCCAAACTTCACTCAAACTACATTAGAACAGGCAAAAGCTGCTGGTGAGCAAAATGCCTGCTCATGAAGAGTTAAGAGATGCAGCAGAGAAAAGTGGCAGGGGCTTCCTGCCTGCCACAAGCTGCATTAGATCCCCACCCCATTGCTACACAGTTATCAATACACAGTGCTGCAGTTTTTTCTCTAATATGAATATTATTTCCTGATTTTATGTGAAGAAGCATTAGAGAAAGAATGGATCAAGGTATGACCTTGAGAGCTGTGAAAAGCCAGGACCCAAAACAGGCTCAAGGAGAAGCCCCACTTTAACAAGCAGCTAGCCCAGCAAACTGAGCAGCCAGGACACCAAGTCCTGCCAGGAAAAAAGTGAACTGGGGAAGGCTGAAGAGTTGATAGTCCCCATTTTGTGAGTCTCCTATTCCCAGGGATGGAAGGAGTAAGAAAGAATGAGCTCCTGTTTCAAAGGTTTTTCTACTTCAGGTCTTGATAGATGTTCTTAGTATTTATCCCTTTGTAAAAATTAATGTTAATTGGCTAATTAATATTGAGGCAAGAGCAAATGATCAAAATGATCTAGGGTAGTAATCAGTGGATAGATAATCTTCATCAACCAAGCTGATTGATATTAGGAGGAATTCAGTAGGTATGATGAGTTCAAGATTCAACCCTTCAGGGTTACCCCTAATATTCTTGAGGGAAGACATAGAAGTTGCCTTCCTAGGACAAGTGCAGGTGAGAGTGGAAGAGCAGCTCCAGAATCAGCACTGACAAAACTTGCTGGTTATGACATGGAGTTTGCTGTTTGCTTCAGTTCTCAATATCATCTATAATCACCAGGCTATAAATAGGGACAAATCAAACAATCAGATATAACTAACTTTCTTCTCAAATGAAATTTTCTGTTGGCAGTCTGAATTCATAAGATACCCACCACTGCCTCTTCATCCCCAGGCACTGGGTCACTTCTGCTCTACCCTACTTCCTCAACACATTGAGGAAGCAAAGGAGCAAGCACTGACCCAGATCCTAATATGAATGCTGCTGTCTTACCACTGGTTAAACTGTGATTGTGTAACTAAATCAATGGGCTGGCAAAACAATTTGACAGCTCATTAGTGACCCATAAATCATTTTGAGATATAATGTAGAATGACTAGGAGAGTTAAGAGATGTGGCTAGAAACCCTAAATCCCAGTTCTAGTTGTATGATCTTAGATAAGTCATTTCACATTCCCCACTCTGCTGCCTTGTAAAATGAGCTTCCAGCTCTTACAATTGATAATGCTACAATCTGAAGAGACCAAACTTTGTTCCCTCTAGAGCTAATAAAAAGTCTTACTATAGCTAGTATCATAGAAAACACACCTCTTAAATCAATTAAGAGGAGATAAAAGGGAAGGATAAAATAATAGGTCAAAGGCACAGCAGAAGGGAGTAAAAGTGAAATTGAGGACTTCTGACCCAGCAGTCTGGGTTAGATTCATCTATTGGTGAGCAATTGGAATGGCAGTACCTTAGCTTTCAGAATACATCTTCCAGGATTCAGACATTATTTCAGGGTTTCTTCTTCCTTTTCTAGGATCAATTTGTACTTATAATTATTTAGCAGATCACTTGCTACATTTTGGTTTATCACTTTTATAGACAAGGAAGTAACTGTCTCAGTTCTGCATCTGCCTTCATATTTTCCACTATTCTTGAACATCACTGAGTTTTGAATGGGAAGATATTTGTCCTGATTTCTTTAAGATTACACAGTGAGTGAGTGAGTGTGTGTGTGTGTATGTGTGTGGATATTAAGAGTTGTAGAAAAGGAAATGTGATAGTAATCCCAATTTTCTTCTCTTTATTCAGTCTTAATATCACAGGTGAGAAATAATTTCTCCAGATTCTGGTCCTCCTGCTATTTACTTATACCAGTAGCTACACTCTCACCCTGCTGCTTTACAGGACTGGATATTAGGGGCAGCCCTTCCATTCCACCCCACAACACTCTGTTACTCACTACCATGTAAGAGCCTACTTAGGTTAAGCTTAATATTTTTTTTCATCTATGAAATAATTAGCTTGGACTAAATGACCTCTGGGGTCTTCTAATTTCTATCCTTCTCCATGATTCTATAATCTAACCTATCTAATAAAATTGGAAAGAAAAACTATATGATGCAATTCTACTATCCACTCCACAAAATAGAGCTTCAAATGAAATGTATTTGAAGCCAATTACCCACAAATAAAGTCATCAGTTATCCAAAATTGTGAAGCAATTTAAACCAAACCATCTGAATTTGATTAAGAGATGAAAAGTATTTCAAGAGCTTAAAGAAATCAGGGAAAAATTAGAAGAAATATGATAACTTCTTACTTTTTTTTTGGTAAAGCATTCATTACAGTGTATTACTCTATATATATGAAAGAATATAAAATCTGAAATTAAGGTGGATAACATGGGATGCAATGGCAACCTCTGTTTTGTGTATTAAACCTTAAAGGAGGGATACATCAGATCCATCCTGAAGTAAATTCAGCAGAGTCTATCTCATATTAAGTAAGTTCTTTGGAAGAAGAGAAAGAAGTTAGGGAAGTAGGTTGGAAATTATTATTAGTTCTAATCTGGAAGTTTAAATCAGTCAATCAAAAAATATGAAAGAGATGTTACAAAATAAAATTGGATTGGATTGGGAGCGAGAAACAATGAGGAGTCATTGATGAAACCTAGGTCATAAGCCTTGATGACTGGAAGAATGGTGGTGCCCTTGATAGTAATAGGAAAATTAGAAGAGGAAGGGGTTAGGAGTAAAGATAATGACTTCAGTTTTGGACATGAGTTTCTATTGTCTACAGGACATCCAGTTCAAGATGTGCAATAGCAAATGGAGATACAAGATTAGAAGTCTAGGGGCGGCTAGGTGTTGAAGTGGATGAAGTGGATAAAGCACCAGCTCTGGAGTCAGGAGTACCTGAGTTCAAATCCAGCCTCAGACACTTAATAATTACCTAGCTGTGTGACCTTGGGCAAGCCACTTAACCCCATCTGCCTTGCAAAAACAAAAACAAACAAAAAAAGATCAGAAGTCAGAGGCAGCTAGGTGGCATAGTGGATAGAGCACTGGCCCTGGAGTCAGGAAGACCTGAGTTCAAATTCAGCTTCAGACACTTAAGAATTAATTACCTGTGTGAACTTGGGCAAGCTACTTAATGCCATGCCTTGCCACCCCCCCCAAAAAAAGTCTTGTGTTTTACAGAACAGAGAAAATAGACCTAGATAAATAAATTTGAGAATCATTAGCATAGAGATGACACCTGAATCCAGATGAGATAACCAAGTGAAACAGTATAGAAACAAGATGACAAGAGAAGAGGGATCAGGACAGAACCCTGTGGGACATTCCTAGTTAACATGTAGGACCTAGATGAGGATCTGGCAAAGGAGACTGAAGAGTGATCAGACAGATAGGAGAACTAGGAGAGAATAATGCCATGAATGATATAGATAATGATATCAGAGAGAAAACTGTATTAAGGAGAAGAGGGCAATTGATATCAAAGGTTGCAGAGAGGTCAAGAAGAATGAAGACTGAGAAAAAGCCATTAGATCTGGTCTTCTGCCCTGAAGTTATCCTAAAGTAATACAGGAGGTGCCTAAACAAAATTTAACCCCTCAGACTTAACCTAGAAGAATGGTGTAATGTAGATGGCCCTTCTCCTAAAGGCATTCAGATAAATGTCTGAGAAGTTAGGAGGCAGCTTGGTGTAGAAAATAGACTGATGAATTTGGAGTAAGGACACTTGGGTTCAAATCTGAGCTTTGAACTCATGAGGCAATCATTTAATGTTTCTAAGGAAAGTATTTTATAAACGTTTTTAAGGGATAGGGGCAAGGAAAAAAACAATCCCTGGTAACATGGAGCTTACATTCTACTGAGAAAGACAAGAATTATGTATTAATAATACAAGGAAAAATAAAAAATTAACAATTATAGGGGCGGCTAGGTGGCGCAGTGGATAGAGCACCGGCCTTGGAGTCAGGAGAACTTGAGTTCAAATCTGGTCTCAGACACTTAATAACTACCTAGCTGTGTGGCCTTGGGCAAGCCACTTAACCCATTGCCTTGAAAAGCCTAAATAAATAATTATAGACATATACAGAAAACTTAAATACACTATTTGATGAGTAAGGCTACAAATAGTTGGGATCATCAGAAAAGACTCCCTTCATTAGAAGAGTGAAGTAGGGTCTTAAAAATAAGAATGAATCTATGAAGAAGGATGCTGATGCATCCCAGGTATGTGGATCACCTGGGCAGAGGCAGGGAAATTGGAGCAGAGAAGACAATGTGGCTGGATCCCAAATTGAGGAAGGGCAGTGATGGTCAAGGAGACTAGAATAACTGGTGTAGGGCTTTAAAAAATCAGGCTAGAGAAAGCTCCTGGAGTTAAGACAGGGAGAACAAATTGGCAGAGGTGTGTAACTGGACTAGGGAGAGAGCTGAGGTAGGGAAACCAATAAGAAGGCTGCTCTTTTTCTGGTTCTGAGCTGGGGTAGAAGCTAAATGAGAATAGGGAGTGGGGTGGTAAGGCAAACTGGGGCAAATGCCTAGCTGTTACAGGATAAGGGAACAAAAAGGCCAAGATAACAACAAGTGCTGAAAAGATGAAACTGGAAGATTAGAAGAATGATGATGACTTCAACAAAAATTGCCAAGTTTGGGGCGGCTAGGTGGCGCAGTGAGTAGAGAACCAGCCCTGGAGTCAGGAGTACCTGAGTTCAAATCCAGCCTCAGACACTTAATAATTACCTAACTGTGTGGCTTTGGGCAAGCCACTTAAGCCCATTGCCTCGCAAAAACTTAAAAAAAAAAAAAATTAAATTAAATTGAAAAAATTGGCAAGTTTGGAAAAGAAGGTCTAAGAGGAAACGTAACGAGTTCTGTTTTGGACATGCAGTTCAAAATGGCTCTGGGATGTCCAGCTTTAGAAGTTCAAAGGACAACCGAGGATCTAAGCCTAAGGGTCTGGAGAGAGATTGGAGCTGGTTAATAGTAGAGATCTCCAAGTCATCTCCCTAGTGGTGATGTTGAGCTGATGCCATTTCTGAGGGGAAGGCAGAAAACCTGGGAAAAAATCCCCCCAGTCTCCTCAGTTAAGTGCCTTAAGATTTTTACTCTTAGAAAGTTGCCTCTAAGTTTCCTGCCAAACTGGCTGCCTGACCAGGAGGCAGTCTTTCTGATCTGTAGGAGATGGAGAAAAACAAATATGCTCAACTTGCATAAACATCTGGTTCAGGGTGTGGGCTCTGCAAAAAAAGTTGCAGGATTTCTTCTCCTTGCACTCATCCCAGCATGCAGCAGTAATTTTAATGAAGTCATTCAGAGCCCTGGACAGAAAGCCAATTTCTCCTTTTGGGAAAAGCTGTTGAATATGTGTTGGAAAGTCTTGAATTTGTTTAACAGTTAAAATCTACATGCTAAGCCTACTTTCTAAAGCAGTCTTCAATACATATTTTTGAATATTATCTTCTCTATCCCAGGAAAGGGATATAGGTTTTAATGGACTATCAAGTTTTCTAATTTTACTGTGGCTTTCTTGGAATCTTGTTCCTTTCTGTTAAGATTCAGAATAAGACACACAAAATGGTCCTGCCTCTAACATGCTCAGAGTTCCTCTTGAGACTTAAAGGAATATATTCTACAGAACAGCATACACCACTGTGTTTCAACATAAATGTTCGTGAGTGTTTTGATGTAGTCTTTTTGTATTTTTGTGGAAAAAATTTTTTTTGGCTTCTTTAGAGTTTTACAAAGAAAGTCTAGATCAGGAGAGGCTAGGTGGCACAGTGGATAAAGCACTGGCCCTGGAGTCAGGGGTACCTGGGTTCAAATCCGGTCACAGACACTTAATAACTACCTAGCTGTGTGGCCTTGGGCAAGCCACTTAACCCTATTTGCCTTGCAAAAACCTAAAAAAAAAAAAGTCTAGATCAATCTTCATGGACTTGCTCATTTCATCAAGGCAATAAGCAGGGACAATTTGGGGTATCTGTGATGGAGAATATCATCTGTATCTAGAGAAAGAATTGTGGAGAAAATGCTAAACAACAAGATTCAAATTCCACCTCTGAAACATAAGTACTGTATGAACCTGGGCAAATAACTTAACCTTTCTTGCTGCAAGCAATTTTTTTTGCAAGGCAAATGGGGTTAAGTTGGCTTGCCCAAGGCCACACAGTTAGGTAATTATTAAGTGACTGAAGCCAAATTTGAACTCAGGTACTCCTGACTCCAGGACCTGTGCTCTACCCACTACGCCACCTAGTCGCCCAATGCAAGCAGTTTTTAAAAAATGTATTTATTCTGAACTTAACATGATCACATTTACATATGCCCACACATGCACATATTTCCACACTACAGCAAAAGAGAAAAAGAGGATTCTATGTGGAACTGAACTTCCATCCCCCACCACTTACTTATAAAAATAGATTCCAAGGATTATTTTCAAAACTTCCCTTGTTTTTGTTTCCTTCTGAAGCTTCTCTCTACATTTGAAAAAATTTTATTGCCATCTTTTTTTTTTTGGCACCTTACAGCAAATATGTTTTCCTCCCCCTGGCCTTCCTCTAAAAAACTGAGAGAGAAAAAAGAAAAGAAAAGAAACAGGCCTCTACTTCCTAAAAGAGAAGTGAAGAACACAGGATGCAGACTAAGAAGGTTTCCCAAAAGTCTAGGTGAAATTTTGAGCTTTTATAACTCAAGAAATATAAGTGCTATAAATTAACCCAAAAATAACATTTGGAAGGTCATTTAAAATTTCCAAAATACTTTAATAAGATTTAAATTCCACCTACCCACCATTTTGTGCTATGTAATACTATAGTAGTTTTACTTTTTGTAAAAACTTGCATGACCTGCTGTTCAGTGACTAAAAGAATTGTATTTTTTTAAAAAGCATACATCAGGGGCAGCTAGGTGGCACAGTGGATAAAGCACCGGCCCTAGAGTCAGGAGTACCTGGGTTCAAATCCAGTCTCAGACACTTAATAATTACCTAGCTGTGTGGCCTTGAGCAAGTCACTTAACCCCATTGCCTTGCAAAAACAAAAAACAAAAAAACAAACAAAAAGCAGTCAGTCTGTATTCAAACAATATCAGCTTTTTCTCTGGAGGCAGACAGAATAATTTATGGGATTGCCTTGATCAATAGCTAAGTCATTCACAATTCTTCATAGGACAATAGTGTTATTATTGTGAATAACATTCTCCTGGTTCTGTTCTCTTCATTTTGTTTCAGTTTATGTGAGTCTGTCTAGATTTTTCTGAAATCATTCTACTTGTTTCATTAAAATCATATACCACAGCTTGTTTAGCCATTCCCCAATTGATGGGGCATAACTTTTAATTTCCAAAAGAACCATGTTTTTAATGCCAGTCCTATCATCCAGGAAACATGGCCCCAGAAGAAAAAGTCTACTGAAAATAGATCAGACCACTGAGATGGGTCTACCATGAGGATCTCTTCAACTAGTAACACCACTGATCTGAGAAAGTGTCATCCAGAAACTGTCACAAATGCAGTACATGATGATCAAGTGTCATGTCTTTTTAAAATTTTAAGTTACACAGAATTCACAGAACTAAACATGAAAAAATGATGTTTTTGCTGCATTTACATTACTATATTGCTTTTTTGCCTTGGAATAGGGTTCTACATGCACATTCATTTCTCTTGTAATAAACTAGTTTTTCATTAAGTTTTGTGAAGCTGAGACTGCCTGTCAACTAAATTTACCAAAACTTAAATCTGCACTAAGACAATAGGGAAAAGCTATATTTTTTTGGACATGATCAAAGCAAGAATTTATTTTGTTTGATTGTATACTTATAAGGTTTTATTTTCTTGTTCAGTGCAGGGAGGGAGGAGGGGGGAAAAGAGAAAAAAAATTGTAGCTTGAAAAAAAATTAAGTTAAAAAGATTAAGGAAAAAAGCAGTTAGCAGAATATGCTGAGAGGCATGTTTCTATTTTCTGGAATTCAAGGGAAAGTCTAAAAGAAAACAGATATATATATGTGTGTAGGCAATAAGCCTACTTGATAGACAGATATTTCATAAGAAAATAACCATTTTCAGCTTCAATACCAAAATATCTATTTTATATGCTGAGAACTGACAAAAATATGATGATAAAGACAAATGTACACATCTAAGAACCCAGAATTTAAGTTGGATAGGTCCATAAAAATCAAGGAAGAAGCTTAAAGACACCAAATAGGGTAAGGATGTTGGGGAGGGGGTTCCCATATTTAGCAAAACAAAGAAAAAGTCATTTAACAGGGAAATGGGGTAATAGTTTAATTAAACCATTCAAAATAAAATTTAGTCCTCTAAATTCCAAGTTTCTGAAAAACAACTCTTCTGACACATTATAAATTAAAATTCAGATTCACAAATTGAAACAGAAAATTTACTTATTTTTTAAATCATTAGAACAAATGCCAATATTAAAGAATATCAAGGCAGAGAAGAGTCAAGATGGCAGAGTATGAGGAGCAACCCATCCAAACTCTTTAACATTTCCATCCAAATTTTAAAATAATGTCTCAAATTGAATTCTGAAGTGGCAGAGACAACAAAATTGGGGATGAGACTTTTTCCAGTCTAAAATAATTGAGGAGGTCCACATGAAAGGTCAGTGACAATGGAGCAGTGGCTGACTCAGAGCCCATGCAGGAATAATAGTCAGAGGTCTTAAAGATAACTGCCACAGGGAGATCTCTGTCCAAAGGCAGGAAGAGGTCAGATAATTAATCAAAAAAAGGATTACAGGGGACTTTTTGCTGGAATTGGATTCAGGAGATGACAATATCTGGCAACTCACTTGTTCATAGGCAGTTCTGGGTTGTAGTTCCAAGGTGGGAAGAGTACAAGGACTGGTCACAAGGAGGCGGGATCCTAGCTGCAGTTCCAAGGAGGAGAGCAGTTTTAACATTTTCTGGTTACAGGAAAGATCAGAGAATATACCAAAAGAACAGTGACCATACCTCTCACTAGATCAAACTACCTAAGAAGCACTGAAAATCTGACAACCTCCAGAACTAATTCTAAAAACAGAACATAAAAGCCTGAAACTTGGGACAGTGACTCTCCATCCTAAGGTGAGCAGAATCGTACTTTTTCCATAAAGTTCAAGGTCAAGAAATAGGTTGAAAAGTGAGGAAGCATCAAAAAAAAAGAATTTGGCTATAAAAACCTACTATGGTGGCAGAGAAGACTGACACAAACTAAGAAGAAAACAACAATGTGAAAACAGCTACCACCAACAAAGACTCAAAGACAAATGCTAATTGTACCCCAAAGTCAGCAAGAATGCCTGGAAAAAGGAATATAATGAAAAAAGTGCAAAAGAAGGGGGCTTAGCCCTACCTGATCTAAAATTATATTATAAAGCATCAGTCATCAAAATTGTTTGGTATTGGCTAAGAAACAGAGTGGTGGACCAGTGGAATAGACTAGGTGCATTAGCAGGAAATGATTATAGTAATCTGCTGTTTGATAAACCCAAAGAGTCCAGCTATTGGGATAAAAACTCTCTCTTTGATAAAAACTGCTGGGAAAATTGGAAGTTAGTATGGAAGAAACTAAGATTAGACCAACACCTCACACCCTTTACCAAGATAAGATCCAAATGGATATAGGATTTAGACATAAAAAAACAATACTATAAGCAAATTAGAAGATCAAGGACTAGTTTACCTGTCAGATCTATGGAAAGGGAAGCAGTTTATGACTAAGGAAGAGATGGAGAATATCACCAAAAACAAACTAAATGATTTCAATTACATTAAATTAAAAAGCTTTTGCACAGATAAAACCACTGTAACCAAGATCAAAAGAAATGTAGTAAATTGAAAAACAATCTTTACAACTAATGATTCTGACACACTCATTTCTAAAATATACAGAGAACTGAGTCATATTTTTAAAACAAAAAGTCATTCCCCAATTGACAAATGGTCAAAGGATATGCAAAGGCAATTTACAGATGGGGAGATCAAAGCAATCCATAGCCATATGAAAAATTGCTCTAAATCATTAATTATTAGAGAAATGCAAATTAAAGCTTCTCTGAGGTACCACTTCAACTCTCAGACTGGCCAATATGACCAGAAAGGATAATGATCATTGTTGGAAGAGTTGTGGGAAATCTGGGACACTATTACACTGTTCTTGGAGCTGTGAACTCATCATCCAACCCTTCTGGAGAGCTATTTGGAACTATGCCCAAAGGGCAACAAAAATGAGCATACCCTTTGATCCAGCAATACTACTGAAGAGATGATGAAAAAGGGCAAAAACATCACTTGTACAAAAATATTTATAGCAGCCCTGTTTGTGGTGGCAAAGAATTGGAAATCAAGTAAATGTCCTTCAATTGGAGAATGGCTTAACAAACTGTGGTATATGTATGTTATGGAATACTATTGTTCTATTAGAAACCAGGAGGGATGGGAATTCAGGGAAGCCTGGAGGGATTTGCATGAACTGATGCTGAGTGAGATGAACAGAACAAGAAAAACACTGTACACCCTAACAGCAACATGGGAGTGATGTTCAACCTTGAAGGACTTGCTCATTCCATCAGTGCAACAATCAAGGACAATTTTGGGCTGTCTGCAATGGAGAATACCAGCTGTATCCAGATAAAGAACTGTGGAGTTTGAACAAAGTTCAAGGACTATTCCCTTTAATTTAGGAGAAAAAGAAAAACCACATATCTTATTGTCTAATGTTGTTATCTCTTAAGCTTTTTGTTTCTTCCTTAAGGATATGATTTCTCTCTCATCACACTCAATTTGGATCAATGTACAACATGGAAACAAAGTAAAGACTGAGAGATTGCTTTCCGTGGGGGGGGGGGGATGGGGGAGGGAAGTAAGACTTGGGAAAAAAATTGTAAAACTCAAAATAAAATCTTTAATAAAAAAAACAAATGCCTGGAAGAGTTAAAGAGATAAAAGTGGAGAGTGACACAAGAAAATTATGAAAAGAAAATTAACTATTTACATTATATATGAGAAGATAATATTTGTAACTCCTAAAAACTTTATTATAGGGTAATTCGAAGGAGTCTACATAGATAAATCAATTATATTGTAATAATATCCAAAAATAAATCACAAGAGTGAGAAAGATGGATGCACTGAAAGAAGGGAGAAGTTGAAAGATGAAATCTTTCTAACATAAAAAAGGCATGCAAGGAAGAGCTTTTATAATGGAGGGAAATGTATGTGGGGGGATTGGCAGGCAATGACTGAATCTTACTCTTTTTGGAATTGTTTTAAAGAAAGAAAAATATAAAATACACACTCAGTTGGATACAGAAATCTGACTTAATAAGGGAAGGAATGGGGCGGCTAGGTAGTGCAGTGGATAGAGCACTGGCCCTGGAGTCAGGAGTACCTGAGTTCAAATCTGACCTCAGACACTTAATAATTTCCTAGCTGTGTGGCTTTGGGCATGCCACTTAACCCCATTTGCCTTGCGAAAACCTAAAACAAAAAAAAAAAAAATAAAGGAAGTAATGATCAGAAACAAAACAGAGTTTTGAGGAGGGACGAGAGAGAGAGAGAGAAACAGACAGACAAGACAAGACAAAACAAAGAAAATAGTATAGAAAGAAATACATAATTAGTAATCCTAACTGTGAATGGGATGAACTCACCCATAAAAAGGAAGCAAAAATAAGAATCCAATTTTGTATTTTTATAGGAAATACAACTGAAACAGAAAAACACATGAGTTCAAATGAGAAAGGCTGCAGCAAAATGCTTCAACTGAAGTAAAAAAGATTGAGTAGGAATCATGTTATCAGACAAAGCATAAAGCATAAGCAAAAATAGACATAATTAAAAGAGAATTACATTTTACTACTACTACATTTTACTTAAAACAAACAATATCAAAAAAAATTTATAGCAAATTTCTCTGATAAAGATCTCCTTTCCCAAATACACAGGAAACAGAGACAAATTTATGAAAACAAGAGCATTTACCAGTTGATAAATGCTCAAAGGATATGAACAAGCAGCTTTCAAAAGAAGAAATTAAAAGTTACCTATAGTCATATGAAAATAATGCTCTAAATCACTCATGTCTATCAGAAATGAGAAATGCTAGAGGGGATGAAGGAAAATAGGTATACTAACTGTTAGAGGAGTACTGAGCGGTTCAGCCATTCTGCCCAAAGGACTAAAAAACTGTGCATACTCTTTGACCCAACAATCCCATTACTAGGTCTGTCTTCCAAAGGATTCAAAGGAAAAGGGAAAGAACCTATGTGCACAAAAATAATTTTGTGGTGACAAAGAACTGAAAATTGAGAGAACACTCATCAGTTGGGGAATGACTGAATAAGAGATGGTATATGATTGTGATGGAGTGCTGTTCATGTTATAAGAAATGATGAGGGGATGGTTTCAGAAAAAAATATAGGAAAACCCATATATACTGATGCAAAGTGAAGTGAAAAGAACCAAGAGATCATTGTGTACAGTAACTGCCATGTTATAAGGATGATCAACTGGAAAAGTCTTCACTACTCCGATCAATACAATGATCCAAGACAATTCTAAAGGACTCATGCTGAAAAACATGCTATCTCCAGAAAAAGAACTGATGAAATCTGAATGTGGGGGTGGCTAGGTGGCACACTAGATAGAGCACTGGCCCTGGAGTCAGAAATACCCAAGTTCAATCTGGCCTCAGACACTTAATAATTACCTAGCTGTGTGGCCTTCGGCAAGCCACTTAACCCCATTGCCTTGCAAAAAACCTAAAAAGAAAAAATCTGAATGCAAATTGGAGTATAATTTTATTACTTTAATTTTTTTCCTTTTTATGATATGGTTCATAGGGAAATATGCTTTCAATGATTTCACATGTATATTGTCATCATTCTGCTTGCCTCCTCAGTGGGTGGGGAAGATTGAGAGGGAGAGAGAAAATTTGGAAATCAAAATTTAAAAAGAAATACATTTTATATGTATGTTTGTATTAATATTGAAAAAGAGTAAATTCTTCAAACTATGAAGGAAAGAAGAAAACAAGCAAAGATATCTGGCACTGTGCTTGTGCAAAATTTATTTCATTTGGTCCTCACAATCCTGAGAGATAAGGGTAGGTAATACTATCAATAACTCTATCTTACAGCTGTAAAGGGTCACATAGCTAGGTCATATTTAAACTCAGTTCTTCCTGACTCCAGGTCCAGCATTCTACCTACTACATCACCTAACTACCTTGAATAATTTTTGCTCTTATCTGAAATGGAAAGAAGAAGGTTGCATATTCACATCTCACAAATACACACAAAGACTTAGAAATTCAAAAAGTATAAAAGGAAAAATGTGAGGACAAAGAGGAGGAGGAGGATAATACTGGGAAGTGAATAGTCATCAGTAAAACAAGCTTCTTGATCCTGAAAGTGAGAAGAAAAGGTGGGGAAGGGGAGAAAAGGTATAAGATATAAGAGAATACATTAGATTGCCTCTTGGTCAATGGGAGAAGGGCTTACAAAATACTATATGAATATAATGAAATATTATGCTGTAAAAAATGATGAAACTATTTTTTTTTCTGAAGGTTTTTGCAAGGCAATGGGGTTAAATGACTTGCCCAAGGCCACACAGCTAGGTAATTATTAAGTGTCTGAGGCCGGATTTGAACTCGGGTACTCCTGACTCCAGGGCAGGTGCTCTATTCATTATGCCAGCTAGTTGCCCCATGAAACTATTTTCTTTATTTTTTTTAAGGTTTTTGCAAGGCAAATGGGGTTAAGTGGGTTGCCCATGGCCACAAAGTTAGGCAATTATCAAGTGTCTGAGGCCAGATTTGAACCCAGGTACTCCTGACTCCACGGCCGGTGCTTTATCCACTGCGCCACCTAGCCACCCCTCCATGAAACTATTTTCAAAGAAACCTCAGTAGTATAAATAGCAAGGAATAAGCAAGCAGAATCAGAACAACAATTTATATAACAATGTAAAGAAAAACAACTCCCACTGATCAAAGCAATAACCATATGACCCATCAACAGAGACAGATAATGGACACCAGGTAGAGAACCATGCTTTTTGAGTTGGCCATTGTGTGGACCTGATTTTCTTCCCTACACTTATATCAAAGGTTTCCCCCCAATGGTTTTAATTCCCTTTGTGGATGATGTATATTGTCAAGCTTGAATATTCAAATAAAAGACAATTATTTTTTGGAAATAAAGAATACATTTTTGCAACTATTCCTGATTTATACTGTGCTTTATTTTAGACTTACTATTGAAAACAGTCCATCAAATAATCAGTCATTAATACAATCCTTCATGGCCTAAAATGAACCAAAAAACTACTGAGTGCTTACTATGCTATCATTATTACTATTTAGATTGTATGTGATAAAGCATAAAGATTTCAAAATTGTTTTTTGCCCACAATATAGCTAAAATCCTTTGAAAATAATGGGGTAACAATCATCAAAACAACCAAATACTGGCTAAGAAATAGAATGAGAGATCAGAAGAATAGTTTAGGTACAAAATAGTAAATGACCAGAATAATCTAGTGTTTGCGAAATACAAAGATCCAAGCTTTAAGGGACAAACATTCACTTTTTAACAAAAATTGCTGAGAAAACTAGAAAGCAGTCTAGCAATAAGTAGGTCTATGGACTAAACATCTCACTCCATAAAACAAGATAAGGTCAAAATAGACATATATATCTACAAATGATAACCATCTACAAACTAAGCCCAAAGGTATTCTACTGAAGTAGAAATCAGCTTACAGGATTCACTGGATTTAAAGCAATATTTACGGTCATGTCTGACTCTTTGTGACTCCATTTAATGTTTCCTTGACAAAGATGGTTTTCCATTTTCTCCTCCAGCTAATTTTATAAATGAGAAAACTGAAGAAAAGAGGATTAAATAGTTTGTCCAAAGTCACACAGCTAATATTTGAGGCTAAATTTGAATTCAGGTCTTCTTGACTCCAAGTCTGGCTCTCTATCCACTGTGCCACATAGCTACCCCATCTCTATAGACTGAATATTTATTTAAGACTAGAACCACAGATCTATAGTCTTAGAGTCTGCACAGTTTCTTGAGGTTCAGGTGAAGTAATTTGCTCAAGGTGCCAGAGTAAAGAGCAGAGCCAGGATTTGAACTAAGTCTTCTGACTCAAAATCCAGTGTTCTTTCCAGTACAAAAAAATACTGATCAGATTTAGAAATATTATCATCTAAGGATAGCTATGGATCTCAGTCTACTGATTGGTAGTTGGGACTTTGTCATCCCTCTAAATTCTACAGAATAATGTTTTACCCCCTAATGTATTATATGTCTAAAGACTCCCTAACTCTCCCTATTTAACATATTAAAAAAAAAACCACAAATTTCTCACTGGGAAAAAAAGGACTTGGGAGGAGGGAAGTGATAAGATAGGGATTTCAGTATATGCAGGTACAAAAGAATTTTCGTGACTCTGGAATTCATAGGATCATAGATTTAGAACTAAAAGGGATCTTAGAGACCACTGAGTCCAATCCTTCAAGGCACAGAGAGGCTGTCTAGTCAAGCATCACATAGCTAATAAATATCTGAGGAGAGATTTGAACACAGGTTTTATCCTAGGTGGATGGGATAGTTCTCTCTCTAAGTCTAGTGTTTTAGGGACTACCTCAAGCTGCTTTTGTCATGGAATTCCCAAGAGGCAACAGCAATTTGGCCATGCCTACTCCCCTCAAAGAGCCTGAAGGGGACATATAATCACTTCTGGTGACTGGTAAGCATGAGGCTCCCTTGCTCTTGGCTATTCTGAACTGACAGATGTGGGTATCTTATACCAACAGCACTGGGAAGCAGCTCCATAACTAGGTCTCCACAGGTTGTGAAACAACAGTGAAGGAAGCCCAGCCACCACTTCAGCCTGAGCCTGAGCTAACAGAACTATCAAACTGCAAAGCTCCGAGACTAAACTACCACTCAGAGCTCTGGGTCTGGTCGGCTGCTAAGTCATATGGGTGGCTGGGGGCTAGAAGAGTTCTCTATGGTCAGATGACCAGACAATAGAAATACCATGTGAATGTTGTCAGACTGAGAAACCTAGTGATGGCCCTCAATCAACCTGTAGTTACTTAGTGCCTACTCTATGCCAAACATTTTCTTAGATGGAATTAAACACTTAAGAGACTAATAAGAATGCAAATAAGAAATAAAGTTTACCTACATGAAACTCTTACCTTCAATTCTAGATCTTTACTTAACAACTAAAAATAATTTGAAATATAAAACACTAGCTAGGATAAAGAGAGTCTTGGAAGCGAACATTTCTTCAGAATTTTAGTGCAAAAATTTTAGTCATGTGGGTAAAAATGAATACTGACTTCATCTATTTACTATCAGCTCATTCAGTCATTGATTCAACATTTTCTTGGAGGTGGGAAGGCTAATGAAAAAATTTTACATGGCATGGTATTTGTATTAAATAGAGTGAAGACAAAGAGATTTCGACTGCAGAGCTCAGAATTCTAGATCACCAAGGTACAAGAAAAGTATGGCTAGGCTAAATTCACAGTAAAAGCTAGAAAAGCCAAGAGAGGCAGTGGTAGTTTAAAAAACCCCCAAAAAACCTAGGTGTCCCCTAGGGGGTTGAGCAGGTTGTCCTGAGGTGAGAAGGCTAGGAAATATCAGAGCTCCAAATGAGGAAATATCCCCAAATTAGAAAAAGCTATGAAGTAAAACCTGTCATGAGGGAAGCAAACCAGAAACTGTATGTCACAGGTAAGGTTACTTAGAAAAATCATTACCAAAAGTCAGTCATCCTTCTTTATGATCATTAAGATACCCACCTTGCTTTGCATCTGGGCTTTCTAGCTAAACTGTCAACTGCCTTCCATTTGGTGTGTTTAGGGAGGAGGTATAAGGGAATGACTGAGCACATGCTTCCTACTGGGGTGGGAAATGGGAACTAAGTCAACATTACTTGAGAAATCATTAGAAATAAAGGAAAAAACAAAGAATTCATGAGCAGGAAAGGGTTGGATAATTTGGCAATAGCAGCTGTCCTGAGAACTAAAGTGTGCCAAGGATCACTGACCCAAATTAAATATAATCAATGAAAAATAACCTGTAAATTTGGGAATTGTACCCTATCACTAATAAATGCAAGCAAACTGATTAGTAATAGAGTCAAGAAAAATAAGAATTAGAGATTAAAGATTTATCAATATCTGAGTAGAAGGTTCTTTGAATCTAGATCCTGATCCCAGTTCTTGAATAAAAATATACCTAATAAACCACCCCAGTGAAGCAGAAATCTCACTAAAAAATCATTCACTCAATCAAGCAACAAGTATTATTAAGCATTTACTATACCAGATACTGGGCCCTCATATACAGAGGCAAAAAAAAAAAGGAAAAAAACCCTGTTGTCATGGACTTCCACTCTACTGGAGACAAAAGGAACCTCCACATCAGTATAGAAAATTACTATCAAATAAATGAAACATAGTTAGGAACGAAGGGTATTGGCTGTTGAAGAAATCAGGGAAGAAATTGCCTAGAAGGATGTGCCATGGAATATGAGGTCCAGAGAGGAGGTCAATTCCAGGGTGCCAAATAAATAAGGCCAAGTTGTGAAGGCCTCCAGGTCACAGATGAGTAGATTCTACTGGATCCTAGGGACAATGGGGAACCACTAGCGTTGACTGAGGGAGAGAATTAAATGGTCATATCTGAGCTTCAAGATCCATTTGGCAACTCTGGGGAGAGCCTGGAGCACTGGAGAAGTCCAGGCTAACACCAAGGTAGTGATCCTGAGTGACTGGAAAAGGACTCCAGTGCCCTAAGCCTGAGAGAAGGTTGAGGGAGGCGAACATTTTGGGAGAAGGAGGGAAGCAAAAATAAATTATTTTGGACTTGATGAGTTTAAAATATCTCCAAGAAATTTAGTCTGAAATACCCTCAGTTGGAGAGCATAGGGTTGAACATAAGCATTTAGAAGTCATCTCCAAGTGAAAGAAAAAGCCAGAAAAAAAGAAGACCAAGGGTAGAGTCTTTCAGAATGCCCACAATTAGAGGTCATGATAAAGATAAAGATCTAGTCAGAGGAGCCAGAGAGGGATCAGACAGCTAATAGTAAAATCAAGGTCACAAAAACAGAGAGGAGAGGTGTAGTAGTCAAACATATCAGATTAGCAGAGAGGTCAAGAAGTATGAGATCTAGAAAAGACCAGAATTTTGCTAACTTTGGTAAAGACAATTTTAAACAACAAGGTTGCAAACCTAATTTCAAATAAGAAAGCAGGAAGTAAAGTCAACAGTTTTTCTAGTTTAGCTGAGAAAGAGAAGAGAGATATACAAAAATGGCTTGAGGGGAGAGGAAAGGAGGATCTAATTAAGATTTCTGAAGGATGGGAAAGATGCTGGCCTATCTGAAAGCAGTTGAGAAGAAAGAAACAGTAGAGGGGCAGCTAGGTGGTACAGTGGATAGAGCACCTGCCCTGGAGTCAGGAAGACCTGAGTTCAAATCCAATCTCAGACACTTAATAACTGTCTAGTTGTGTGACCTTGGGCAAGTCATTTAACCCCATTACCTTGAATGAATGAATGAATGAATAAACAAATAAACAGATGAATAGATAGATAAATAAATAGAGAAGAAACAGTAGATAGATTGAAGATTTGTGTGTGTGTGTGTGTGTGTGTGTGTGTGGGAGAGGGAGAGAAAGAGAGAGTGCAAAACTGCTGAATCAATCAAGGAGAGAAAGAAAAAGATATCCAATAAAAATAAAGGACAAAAAGAGGGAGTTCAGAGCAAATGTACTTAGTACTTAAGAAGATTCTCCCCTTTCTACATAGTCTTCACTTTGTTCCTCCAAGATCACATCTTCCCTTCTGTTAATGCCCACTATCCCAAATTACCTCGGATTTCACTATTTTGTGTTTATTTGCACTTAATCTCTTATTTATTCTATATAGATTCAATTATGTACTTGTCTTCCCCATTAGAACATAATAAGCTCCTTGGGAATAGGGATTTGTTCATTCTTTTTATTTGTATTCCCAGTACGTAGTAAGTAATTAATAAAGGCTTGTTGATTAATGGGGGAGGGGAGGTTTGAGGAGAGAAGAGAAATTTTGGTAGTTTTTGTGGGAGGGGATTTTGGGAGCAGACAACAGTACAGAGTAACAGTTTTTTAATAATAGGGTCAACACTGGGTGAGGGGAGAATCAAAGCAAAGGTAATGTCCTAAAGAATGGAGAAACTCAAAGAAAATAGAGGTATGGAAGGGTCAGAGGTTCCAATCAGGACAAAGAATAGGTGTGCCATTGTGAGGAAACCATCATTTCAACCAAATTTTATATTTTTTCTATTCCATTCAAACTGTTTATGATATTTCAGTTTGAAGAATTTTCTGACCCTTTAAAAAGCTTCCAGAGATTCTCAGTAGTTAGTCAGATTATAAATTTTCCAGGGTTGATGCAATTCTCTACAGATATTGCTGAGGAGTGAACAAGAAGAAGTATATTTTGGGAAGAGAAAAGAGGGAAGAGTTAACTGCTAAAGGACTACTCTCTGGTGCTCTTTCACTGTCACTCCCAGGTTCCTGATGTTATGAAATTAGGAGATGAAAGAAGCCACTGGAAAAAGCAAGGGCAAGAATACAGGAAGTGATTAAATTCCTGGCCCTAATAATGGAATAAATACTAAAGAAAGTCTTTTTGTAGACAAAAAGAGAATATCAACATTTAATGTCTAAATTGCAGTGAGGAACTGTGTTAAGGGTAAGCCTGGCCTCAGAAGACTGTGATCACAGACAAGTTATGTTTAATAGTGCTGACTATTAAAAAGTGTGCTGATTTACAGTTTATCATCAGATCACAGATCACTGAATACAGATGTGTTCTGCTAAGCTATGAGAAAACATCAGTATCAGAGGAAATGGTGGTTAATAACAATCATAATAAAAATCAAAGGGCATTACAGTACAGGATTTCACTAGAGTGTTTTTTATTTCTTGAAAACCTGACTATAGTTCTGTATAGAATCCAATTCACTAAGTATTCTTTGAACACCAACTAAGTCTAAAGCACTGAGAATAAAAAAAACAGCCCCTTATCCTCAAGCAACTTCTTTTCAATTGGAGGGTTCCTTAGGCATCAGAAAAGACTTCAGCTAATGAGCTGAGTCTTTTAAAGAAAGTAAAGATTCTAAGAGGCAGAAGAGAAGAGTAAATACAAAGGAATGGAGGTTAAAAAAAGAACTAAAGTCAAAGAACACTTCAGTTAGAATGTAGTGTGTGAAGGGGAATATGTGAAAATAAGTTTCAAATGTCAGCTACAGCCAAATTGTAAAAAACCTTTCAATGCCAAGTAGAGAAATGTGTCCAGAGGCACTAGGAAGCCACTGAAAGTGAGTATCACGGCCAGACTTTCTGCCTCTCTTACCAAAGGCAGGTAAATAATTTGCACTACTATTTTTAAGTTATAATTTTCTAGAACAAGTATATTGGAACATAATCATTTAAACGTTCTCCATTGTTCACAACTGGGGGGAGGAGAGGGATAAGAATAACCAACTGCTTTATGCTTTACAACCTAAAATATTGCCTGATGTCAGTTACTACTATATAGGCCTCTCCCTGTCTATACTATACCACAGGTAAAGATCATTTCAGCAAGAAACTTTCTGATCTATTTCCTAGTCTACAAGGAACCTACTATTCAGCAAAGAGGATAATCAATCTTGGTTTTCAAGGCAAAGCAAATCCTTTCAGACAAGTTATGTTTAATAGTGCTAACTATTAAAAATAGTGGGCTGATTTACAGTTTATCAACAGTTTGGCTAGCTTGAAATGCTTTTCCTGGGTAGTATTCTGAACCTGGAAAACTGAGATTTAAACTTTGGATTATATTGAACCCATCAACTAGTCTTTACTGACCTTGCAGTCAGTCTGAGAGAAGATAGAATCAGAGGCATTTTATTCCTATGCACCATAGATACTGCCCCTATTATAGAATTGTCATTAATAAAGGTAGGAGATTAGACTCTATAAAGAGTAAAATAAAGTCAGCCAACCATCAAGTCACAGTTCATAAGAATTCATTTATATAATGCCCTGGAGTATGCAAAGAGTTTTTCTCACAACAGCCCTGTGGAATCAATAATCTGGGTACCAATATGACCCTTTAAAGTTTATCACGGGGCAGCTAGGTGGCGTACTGGATAAAGCACCGGCCTTGGAGTCAGGAGTACCTGGGTTCAAATCCGGCCTCAGACACTTAATAATTACCTAGCTGTGTGGCCTTGGGCGAGCCACTTAACCCCATTGCCTTTGCAAAAACCTAAAAAAAAAAAAAGTTTCCTCCTTTTTTTTACATATCAGGAAACTGAGGCTCAAAGAGGTAAAGAGGTTAAGTCGCTTTCACAGGCTCCCCCAATTAGAAGGATGACACTGAGAACAATTTGAATTGTGAAAGTGAAAGATCCAGAAGTAAAATAGTAGTTCTCTGTGTAAAATCATAACATAGCTTCAGTTAGCCCATCTAAGTTTTGGACATGAATGTATCATGAAGCAAGCATGACCATTTCACTTCTGCACCACTCACCTCGAAGATGTTGGAGTTCTATATTCAGCCGCTCAATCTGACAGTCACAGAACTCCAGGTTCTCCAGTGCCTGTGCCCTTAGCGCTTCATCCTGTTTTTCTTCTAGCAACAGATTTAGCTCCTCTCGAGTCCTGCTAAATTCCTCCAGGTCCTGCTCCATTTCTTGAGTTCTGACAAGCAGAAAGGAACACTGGGAGGTCGGATCCAGAGTCCTGTCAAGGTAACTAGAGTTCTCTTTCTCTAAGGTATCACAGTGATGAAGATTAGGAGGATGGAATCTGGTTGATGTTAAATTCATCCTCTGGGCTGCTAAAGGGGGGAGAGGAGCTGGACGGGAGGGCTTCATAGAAAAAGACCGGGATTCAGGTTTTAGGTTCCGGTTCACCAATAAATGAGGAGGAGTTGATGCTGGAGCACAAGGGCGGGGAGGTGGTGGCCTCAGGGCCTTTCGCCTTCCAGGAGGCTCTTGCTGCTCTTGCTGGGTTGTTAGTGTGGAAGAACCCCTGACAATATCCTTCTCAGAGCTAAAGTCCATGATTGAAAAGTGCCGGGCTATTTTTTTATCTAACTCTGCCTTTGGCCCAGATAGGCTCTTCTCAAATTGTGCCAACTGCTCTGTCAGTTTAGAATCCAGATCAGTATTGCTCTCTCCTTGCGAAAGGATTGATGCTGTGGAGACAGTTCTCTTGGACTGCAGACCAGTCTGTCTCTCCAGTCCCTTCGATGGACTGCTAAAGCTGGAGGAATGCTGTCCGGATTTGTGTTGCTGGTCTTTTGTCCAGCCAGGCCCATCTCTGAGCTTTGGGCTTGGCTGGCTGGACTTTAACAGCCCAGAGCCTGAAGCTACAGAGCTGCTCTGAAAAGGGCTCACTAGACTACCAAAGGTTCTGGGTAGAGAAGATGTTTCTCTGGCTGATAGAGAAGAGTTATTCCTATTCTTTGCTTCAGAAGGAAGAGTGTCAAAGCGCCCTTGCCCTTCTGATCGGTGGCTCTCTACTGCTTTCATATTCAATTGACTCTTCTCCATAGTGTGGAAATGTAGATTTTTTTGCTTTGAGGGTTGAAAAAGGCTTGGAGTTTGGGAGAAAATGCCATTGATTGGTTTTGTGGAATCATTATCAAGAACGTCTTTGTTAAGAGCCCCTTCTGGGCTCCGGATAAGCTCACTCACACTCTCCCTTTCTTGGAGAAGAATTTTATCTTTTTCACAATCCAAAGTCAGATGGTTCAGGGACAACCTGACTGTTTCAGAGATAGTACAAGTAGACTCTACATCACATTTATGAAGTTTGTTCTTTTCCTCAAGGACTACAAAGGAAGTCTCCAGATTACTTAATGGAGCTATGGGACTCTTACTCTGATTGCTCTCCTGAGGCATAGCTATAGCTTCCTCCATCATTGGGCTAGGAAACAATTTTACAAATCTGTAAGGAAAGATGCCTGTCTTGCCCTTCAGTTTTCCTTCCAGCCAGCCATCTTCCAATGTCCTCAGAATCTGGATCTTGTCTCCCACATCAAAGTCCAGTTCTTTTGGCTCCAGGGCTTGGAATTTATAGAGAGCAATACCATAAGCCCCAAATTCATTTTCATCTTCCTCTGGTCCTCTCTTGTCTTCCTGAGGTACATCTGACATACCATTAATAATGTATCCTGAGTTTTCTGTACTTACTGGCTCATTTAAAGTCCTCAAAGGCCCTAAAAGCTCCACAAAACCTTCTGGGAAAATACCTCTTTGGCCATCAAGTTCCCCTTCAAACCAGCCTGGTTCAGGCATGCCAATAATGGTAATTATATCCCCTTCTCTGAAATTCAATTCCTCATCCAACTGGGCAGAAAGTCCCATCAGTGCCCGGGCTTGGCCCATTGAATATTCAGGAATCTGAAACAGGGTACTCCGAGATTCCCATCGGTGACTTCTGGAGGAGAGGCAAAGTTCTCGTACACATGATGATGGGAAAAAGCCTTTGGTGCCCCAACAACTTCGACCTTCCTGCCAGCTGGAGGTTGGAAGGCCATCCACAATCACCAGGTCACCTAAAGCAGAAGGAGGAAAATACCATGCTATGAACATCCTTAGAAAGTATCTTCAGTACAAATTCATTAAACATAAGAGGAGCTTTAGGAATCTTCAACAATTGAATATCCTGGCACCTCCTTATAACATCTTTGGAAGTTTGTTTTTTTCAAATATTTTAAAAGTAAAAATGCAAAATAACATAAATATTTATATGCAAGCAAAATATTTTTGATATTTCAGTAACTAAATTTTCTGGGAAGAGTGGCTCAGGAGAGGTCTAACATAAAACTGCAACCTTTGGCAAGAAGTTATCTATGCTTAAACCTTGGTTTCTCAAAGGCCCTATTCAAGCTCCTCAATCCCAAATCAATCATGAGATGTTATTATAAAACAAACATATACAAGCATTTCTATTCATAAAAATATTTCCTAATAGATAGTATTTAATTTTGTTCTCATTGCAAGGGATAAACAAGATGCACAGTATTCCCATTTTTAGATGAAAAAAAATGAGATGCTGAAAGGCTTAGTAACTGCTCAAGGTGACTTATCTAATTATTATTGCTAGAACTGTTATGGAACCAAGTTTCCAGATTCCCAGTTAACTAGAGAGAGAAGACCATTTTGCACCTTTTTCATTATTCCCTGGATTCATATTTCATTTCTAAATTTGGGATGACAGACACTGTGCCTGGGATCAAAACATGAAGTATAAAGCCAACAACAGCTAGAAACATGTTGGTGGGAGTAAAACAGCACAAAATGAAGGGGTTTAAAAAAACTAATATTTTTCTTTGATCCAGAAACAGTTCTCCACAAAGACCTAAAATTCAGTACCTACCCTGAGGTACACTACCTGAAACAGTTAAGTAAAACTGACTAATAGAGTGATTGTGACTCAGAGTACATTACTGTCCACTTCTGTAGTTTGTCACTTATTAAAAGCAAAGGATGTAGATTCTAACCAAAAAAAAGAACTGACAAGAAGAGAACAAAGGATGAAGAAAGGGATAGTGAAGAGTCAAGAGAGTTCACTAAGGCTTTACAAAATATAAGTCTCTGGTTAGTATCCACATTCAGAGTTCCCTACCCTGATACAGAGACAAACACTAGACACAAACCTCCTAGTGCCACAGTTGGCAGCTAGGTTGTACTAGTGGAAAGGGTGCCTCAAGTCTCAGGCCTGAATTCAAACTCAACTGCAGACACCAACACTGGGCAAAACTCATGCCACTTCTATTTGCCTCAGTTTCTTCATCTGTAAAAAGGGCATAAGAATGGCATCTCCTTCCCACGGTTGTGAGGATCACATAGTAATATCTATAAAAACCCTCAGCACAGGGGCCCCTTCCCGCGCACATGGACACAAAGAAATGTGTAACACTCCGAGTTATTGTGACCTAGGAAAGGCTGCCAAAGATGTCTTCAACAAAGGATATGGGTTTGGTTTGGTTAAAATAGTTCTTAAAACCAAGTCTTGCAGTGGAGTGGAATTTTCCACATCTGGTCATTCGTACACTGACACAGGAAAAGCTTCGGGTAATTTGGAAACGAAATACAAGATTTGTGACTATGGGCTTACCTTCGTTCAAAAATGGAACACAGACAATACTCTGGGTATAGAAATCAGCATGGAGGATAAATTGGCTGAAGGTTTGAAGGTGACTCTTGACACCATATTTGTACCAAACACAGGAAAGAAGAGTGGAAAATTAAAGGCCTCCTATAAGCGGGACTGTTTCAGTCTTGGTGGAAATGTTGACATTGATTTTTCTGGACCGACCCTCTATGGCTGGGCTGTATTAGCTTATGAAGGATGGCTTGCTGGCCATCAGATGAGTTTTGACACAGCCAAATCTAAACTGTCTCAGAATAATTTTGCCTTGGGTTATAGGGCTGTTGACTTCCAGCTACACACACATGTGAATGATGGCACTGAATTTGGAGGGTCAATCTACCAAAAGGTTAATGATGACATTGAAACATCAATAAATCTTGCTTGGACTGCTGGCAGTAACAACACTCGTTTTGGTATTGCTGCTAAATACAAGCTGGATCACAGAACTTCTCTATCTGGTAAAGTGAATAATGCCAGCCTTATTGGACTTGGTTATACTCAGACACTCTGAGAAGGTGTAAAATTGACACTTTCAGCTTTAATTGATGGAAAAAACTTCAATGCAGGAGGTCATAAGGTTGGATTGGGATTCGAATTGGAAGCTTAAATATAGTTTTTAAGTAAAGTATCAGCTATCTGCCCCTTAAAATGAAGAAAAATGAACCCACTCTGTTTTGGCCTTAATATTCTTCTGTGAAATTTCAACAATGTGAACTTTTTATTCTTCCAAAGAATTGTTGTAGCACCACCACGCTGATGTCTAGAGGTTTTTGAGTCTATTATAAGAAAGAAATACTTGAAGGCATGCACGGAAGTTGTAATGTTTGTGCCACATTTCAGTTCAGTTTCTCAGTGTTATTTTAAATTTGTTCTTCAATGACAGTGTAGTGTCATGTTATAAAGGAAATGACCTGATCCTCTAGTTCATACATCACATACTGCATGTCCTACAACACTTTTTCATGACCTTTTATCAACTTGGTCTCTGCTATAGTGAAAGCTTTGGTTTTGCATCAGCGTAAAATAAATTCATCACATTTGGAACATAAAAAAAAAACCCTCAGCACAGTGCCTGGACCATAGGTGACACCATAAAATAGCTTATTTCCTAAGGCTTTCCCTACTAAAAAGTGTCTGGCCCAAAGTCACACAGTCAGTATGTGGGAGAGATAGAACTTGAACCCAGGTCTCACCAGCTTCACAGTTGGCTCTTTCATGTATACAGAAGAGTACTAAAACATATCACCACCAACACTCTTTCCTGTATCATTACTGCCACTATGGATGGTATTCCATCTTTTCCAGAAGGGTATACAATAAAGTCACTTAAGAGCTGCTTCCTGATGGCTGCTCACACAGAAAGCACTGGACTTGAGTGAGTGCAGGAGGCCAGGATGGATTGGGATTGGCACTACTGGACAGAGCCTACACAGGATGACATCAGACCCAACCAAGTAGGACAGATCAGGAACAGTCAGGAGACTCAGGTCAAAATTCTCATTCTGCTCTTTTCCTATTTGGTAGCTTCAGTTGTCTTATATGTCAAATGAGAAGATTGAACTGAATGACTTCTAAAGTCTTTCTAGCTACTCTAGATCTATGATTATATTAAGCAAGTGAGAGAAAGGTACATAACAGAAAAGTCTGAATGGAAGGCCTGAGTTTAAATCCAGCTCAGACCATCTGGTAGCTGGGTGACCCTGGGCAAACCCTTGATCCTAACAGCACCTTCCTCCAGGGGTAGTATTCTCTAAAGTGCTTGGCACCATGCTATGTTAAGATGAGAGACACTAATCCTCTCACTAACATTGCTACTGCTATGACCCAGATCAGAAGAAGTGATGATCAGTCACTGCCTCCAACATGGGCTTAGTAGCAGATATGACAGCCTGGGAGCATCCTCAGGTACAGTCTGGGTCCCTCTGAAGGGACATGAATCTAAGCCAGAATGGGATCTTTGCCCTCCAACATCTTCTTTCATTGCTGGAGGTTTCCAGTTTCTATATGAACCAATGGAGTCCTTGCACGAGCTTTCCACCATAGCAAGAAGCAGCTCTCTAAGGTCATTCCTATGGGCTCCTCTGTGTCTCTTGGCATAGAGGGAAAAGCTAGGGGGTCATTCTGAGGTTCCTGTTCACCAGTATGGGTGAATCAAGATCAAACTGACTAGATTTTCAAAAGAGAATAGTTAACATAACCGTTTTTAGAGCCAAAATCTTTTGCATCCCTACAGATCAAAATTTATATTAGCCATACCTTTGATTGCATTTTAAAATAGTTTCATTCTGAACTTTAAAACCAAGAGAGGTCATTCCCTATATACACAACAGTATACAAAAGGAATTACATATGAAACTATGAATCGGGGCAGCTAGGTGGTGCAGTGGATAGAGCACCAGCCCTGCAGGCCCTGGAGTCAGGAGTACCTGAGTTCAAATCCAACCTCAGACACTTAATAATTACCTAGCTGTGTGGCCTTGGGAAAACCACTTAACCCCATTGCCTTGCAAAAACCTAAAAAAAAAAAAGCATGAAACTATGACTCCCTGTTTCACACACCTTGCTTTTTAACCAAAAAAGTTGATAACTGAAGTCTGTGTGTTACTTCTAAAACTACTGTACTTATTTTATCTGTTTCCTTCTGAACTTCTTTCCATTTTTCTTCAGGCATTTTAAAAAGTTTTCCTTGGCCTTTATCTTTTTTGTTTTGTTAATAACAACCCCTCCGATCAAAGTCAAAAATAAAAATAACACCACAACTCCTTGTTACAAACAAGTAGAGTTTAGCAAATAAATTCACAGAATGACCATGTATCCTCACTGAAGTAAATCACCTCTTGAGCTCTTCTATACTGATCCTCTGGAGGAAAGTTGGTCCTGGCATTCATCAGAGTTCTTTGTCCTCTTTATCCTCCTATAATCTACTGCCTTCACTCTGCATCTGGACGCAGCACTTTCACTTCCCTCCTGACAGTGCTGCTGACTTTCTGAACCTTGCCACCACTGCCTTCTCCTCCTGGCTCTTCCCTCACTTCCCAGGGACCTCTCCCCCTCCACATCCCTCCATTGTGCTGTGCCGTCCCACTGGCAAGTTCCTTCTGAGGGAGTTCACATTCTAGGAAGAGGCCCGGCCTGGCTGTACTTCATTATCTTCCTGGCTGTCCGGACCTCGTCATCAGTCCTTTCTCCATGTACATACCTGCTCTTCTCCCCACTGTCCAAGCTCCCTAGTATATATTGTCTTCTCCCATTAGAATTTAAGCTCCTGCCGATGAAGCTCCTCTCAGCAGTTCAGTGATCAAGGACAGTCCTAAGAGACTAGTTATGGAAAATGCTATCACATCCAAAAAAATCCCAAAACTCTGGAGAGAAAAGCATACTATGTTCATTTTTTAAAAATTTCTTTTGTTTTTTCTTTTTCATTGTTTCAGTTCTAAGTCACAAGACTATATGGAAATATATTAAATACACTGTACATGCATAACTTATATTAGATTGTTTGCTGCCATGGAACGGAGGGATGGAAGGGAAGGAAATAGAAAGATGTGGAACTTTAAAAAAAGCACATGAGCACCCAGAGGACAGGGTCTCTCTTCTTGTTTCTACCTGTATCCCCAGAGCTTAGCAAAGCATCTGGCACATGTGTTGCCTTGCTCTGCCTCAGGATTTTCTCAGTCTGCTTTTTCCATCCTTAATTAGTGAATTGACATTTCATTACACTGATTTCTTGTGATATCTGTTCAGCCTTTTCTTAAGTAACCCCATCATTCCAGTCGCTTTTCCCTTATAATCTCCCTTTCACGTATCAACAAGTGTATTTTACATGTGGTTATTCCTGCTTCAGTGTTATTCTGTCTCTTTAATGCCCCAACCTTCTCTCTGACTTTTTAAAAATGAATTTAACATTTCTAATTAAAACTCCTAAGTGTGGTCAGTACTTTTGTCCATTTCAGATAAAAATGATGCCCATCCCCTCTCCTCACCTTGTTTGTGCTAAATTTTTGCCTTTATAACTGGTATTCTCCTTTCTCCTTGCCCTCTTCAAATTTTTAGAATGTCCATCCCCAATTCCTCTATTTTTCTTATTTCTTTCAATATACTCTAAAGGAATGAAGGTTCAGAAGACACTTTGATCTTCTCCATTAGAATGATAGCACTGGGGCAGTTTATGGTGCAGTGGAGAGAACACCAGCCCTGAAGTCAGGAGAACCCAAGTTCAAATCTGGTCTCAGACACTTAATAATTGCCTAGCTGTGTGACCTTGGGTAAGTCACTTGACCCCATTGCCATGCAAAAATAAACACCCCCCTCAAATAAACCAAAAAAACTTGGGGACAAAAAAGAATGGCAGCACTCTATCTTCATACAGCTTTTTCCAACTGCTCAAATAAATTTCCCGTTCTAGGTTTCTTGGGCTCTAATACTTCTATTTCAAAGTTCCTATTCAGCTCTGGTCTTTTCAACAAAAGTGCTAATACTCTACTACATTAAAAGTTTGTCTGGGGGGGGTGGCGCAGAGCCAAGATGGCAACAGGGAGGACCTTCTCTCAGTTGCTCTGGAGCAAAACTTATAAGCTAAGGACTCTAACTAAATTTTCAAGAGACAGAACCCACTGAGGGACCCAGGGAGGCAGTTCTCGTACTCAAGGTAACCTGGAAAAGAGCAGAAAGGCTTGGCTCCACGGGGTCAGAGGGGTGGCCCACCAGAGCAAGGAACTTCAGCCTCCCAGAGGCAGCCCCAAGGCCCTGGGAACTGTGGCTCACAGCAGCGGGGGCAGTTTCCTGACCTACACCCTGGGGGAGCACTAGGCACAGCTTGGGGGAACAGCGGTGGGACCTCTGCCAGAGTGAGCACGTGAAGCCCAGCCCTCAGGGCACACAGTGAGCAGCTTGGCCACTGCAGCCCAGATCCAGGAACAGAAGCAGGCAGAGCCCCTAAGCAGAAGCCTACAGGGCATGAGCCCATTTAGCCCAGGGAGGGGAGTGAAGAGAGAGACTGTCGAGCACTGTCCTCTGCCCCTGGAACAGGACTCTGGGGTTCTGACCACATTCAGATACTAATCGCAGTCTAGCCCCACCCACCTCAGCCCCATGGCAGAGGGGGGCACATATGTTCATTCATAGACCAGGAGGGAGGACAGAGCCTCACACACTGAGATCCTTGTGGGGGTGTCCCAAAAGTTCAGGAAGCACCCCCAAAACAGGCTCAGGCTGGGAAAATGAGTAAGCAGAGAAAAAAGAGGAACACCACTGAGGAAATACTTTGCCTGTGATCCCAAGAAGGATCAAAACACTCAATCTGAAGATGAAGAAGCACAAGCTCCTCCATCTAAAGACTCCAAGAAAAACAGAAATTGGGCTCAGGCCATGACAGAGCTCAAAAAAGACTCTGAAAATCAAGTGAGGTAGAAAGAGGAAAAATTGGGAAAAGAAATGAGAGAGATGCAGGAAAAGCATGAAAATGTCAGCAGCTTAGTCAAGGAGATCCAAAAAAATGCTGAAGAAAATAACATGTTAAAAACCAGCACAGGTCAAATGGATAAAACAGTTCAAAAAGTTATTGAGGAGAAGAATGCTTTAAAAAGCAGAACTGGCCAGATGGAAAAGGAGATAAGAAAGCTCTCTGAGGAAAATGAATCCTTCAGACAAAGAATAGAACTCAGGGAGATTGATGAATTTACCAGAAATCAGGACTCAATACTTCAAAACCAAAAGAATGAAAAATTAGAAGAAAATGTGAAACATCTCATTGAAAAAAACAACTGATATGGAAAACAGATTTAGGAAAGATAATTTAAAATTTGCTGGAATACCTGAAAGTCATGACCAGGAAAAGAGCCTTGACATCATTTTCAAAGAATTATTACAGGAAAATTGCCCTGATATCCTAGAAGCAGAGGGCAAAATAGAAATGGAGAGAATCCATTGATCTCCCTGAGAAAGAGATCCAAAAAAAAACAACCCCCAGGAATATTATAGCCAAGTTCCAGAACTCCCAAGTCAAAGAGAAAATATTACAAGCAGCCAGAAGGACACAACTCAAATATCGTGGAACTGCAGTCTGGATCACACAGGACTTAGCAGCAACTACATTAAAAGCTCATAGGGCTTGAAATATACCAGAAGGCAAAAGGGCTTAGAATGCAACCGAGAATCAACTACCCAGCAAAACTGAATGTCCTTTTCCAGGGAAAAAAGATGGACTTTCAATGAACCAGGGGAATTTCAAATGTTCCTGTTGGAATGGCCAGAGCCGAATAGAAGATCTGATCTTCAAATAAAGGACTCAGGTGAAGCATAGAGAGTAGAGGAGGAAAATATAAGGGATTTAATGATGATGAACTACATGTATTCCTGTATAGAAAAATGATACTGATAATACTCATTTGAAACTTCTCATTTAATAGAGCAGGTAGAAGGGGTTTTTATAGATGGAAGCACAGGAGAAAATTGAATTTGAAGATAAAATATGGTGTAAAAATGGAGTCAATAGATAAAAGGGAAATGTAATGGGAGAAAGAAAAAGGAGAGGAGGAATAGGCTAAGATATTTCATATAATATGATTTTTCCTTTATTACAATGAGCTATTGCAATGATATGCAAGGGGGGAAGGCAAGGGGGGAATGAGGGAATCTTTGCCCTCATCAGAGGTGGCTAGGAGAGGAAACACCATATTTACTCTCAATGGGGTATAGACATCTGGAGTAAGAAGGAGAGAAGGGGACAGGGGAAGGGGGGGTATGTGAGTGATGGAGGAGAGGATGGAACGTGGGCAGAGAGTGGTCAGATATAACAAATTTTCTTTTTACTTCCTGCAAGGGGCTGGGATTGGATAGCCTGTCCAGGATCATAGGGCCAGGGATCTGTCTGCTGTGCCATTCAAATAAATACCCTAAAGCAGAGACAGAGTGAAAGGAGAGAGAAAATATAGTTCATGGTAGTAGAAAGTATGAATGGAGGGAGTTGTGATCAGCAATGGCAATGGTGGAAAAATATGTAAGTAACTTTTGTGAAGGACTTATCCTAAAGAATGTGATCCACCCACTACAGAGTTCATGGTGTTGGAACACAGATTGAAGCATATTTTTTTATTATTATTATTTTCTGGGGGAGTGTTGCAGGTCAAATGGGACTGGGTGGCCCGCCTGGGGCCACACAGCTGGGTGATTGTTGGGTGTCTGAGGCCGGATTTGGACCTGGGTGCTCCTGGCTCAAGGGCCAGTGATCTGTCTGCCACCCAGCCACCCCTACTATTATTATTACTATTTTATTTTATTTTGGGTCTTTTTTTTGGGTGAGGGGTTTTGTAGGGCAATGGGGTTGGGCTGGCTTGCATGAAGTCACACAGCTCGGTGATTGTTGGGTGTCTGGGGCCAGATTTGGGCTCGGGTGCTCCTGGCTCCAGGGCTGGTGCTCCATCCACTGCGCCACCTGGCCATACCTACAATTATTATTTTTTATTTTAATTTTTTTCTCTCCCCTTTACTTTATCGCTTATGCGGGTCTATATTTTCTTGGGGGGAGGGGGTATTATGTTTACTCCTAAAAAAGAATATTTTAGTAATGTATAAAAAATTATTTGTACAAAATAAGAATAATTAATTAATTTTAAAAAAGTTTGTCTTCTCTGCTCTGATTATACTAATTTTGTGGCATGAAACTTTTTCCTTTTGGAATCTTGCCTTCCATCCTCTGCTCCAGCTAGTGGATTCATTGGAGGAGCTGCCAGGTCTTGGAGGTTGGTGGCTGTCCTATCCCCTTTTGTACTTCAACTACTTCTGGATGCTGACGAGAGTTTTTCTCTTGTCAGTTCTAGGACTTTTTCCTTTGGGGTTTCCTTTTGGGAGATGTCCGGTGGATTCTCTTACTTTGCCTTCTGGGTCTATTCCTTGCTGTTTTCACTATTCAGGCTTTATTTTTTTTTCAAATCAGAGTTTTTTAGGGATTGTGGTGATTCTAAAAATCTTCTCTCTCCTTAACTTGTTTTCTAGAGCAATTATTTATATCAGATACCTTTCCCTTCATTTGTTCCATCTCCATTTGTTCTAACATTTCTTTTTTTTTTTTTTAAGATTTTTGCAAGGCAAATGGGGTTAAGTGGCTTGCCCAAGGCCACACAGCTAGGTAATTATTAAGTGTCTGAGACTGGATTTGAACTCAGGTACTCCTGACTCCAGGGCCAGTGCTCTATCCACTGGGCCACCTAGCTGCCCCTCTTCTAATATTTCTTACAGCATCATAGAATCAGTTTTCTGTTTAGTTTACTTTAGGGGAAGGAGGAAGAAAGGTTATTAGAATATTTTTTGGTGCCTACTATGAGCCAGGTCCTGTTCTAAGTACTTTATAAATATCTCCTTTGATTTTCCTACCTCTCTGGGAGGCAGTTTCTGTTATTAACTCCATTTTAGAGTTGAAGAGTTGAAATTGAGACAAATCAGTGAAGTAACTTGCCCAGGGTAGCCCATTTAGGAAACATCTTAAGCCATATTTGAACACAAGTCTTCCTGACTCTAGGCCCAACATGTTAATTTTCAGAGATTCCATTTCTCAGGTAAGGTTTATCACTTTCTCTGCTAGGTTATTTATTTTCTTCCTAATACTTTCTTCCCAAACTTTTATCTCACTTCAAAAATGTTTTGCTTCATTTCTTCTAAGTATTCATGTAGTCCTTTGGAATTTGAGTATCTGTTTACAGTTTTACAGAGAAACTCTCCAACTCCTTTTCAGGTTTTTCTCAATCCAGAATAATTTTTTAAATATTAGTCAGCATCTTGATTGGCTCATTTCTCCTGCTTTCACTCCTTAAGCTGGATTTTGTGCCAGGGTTCCCTATTATGCTTTTTGGAGGGAGTGGTTTGTTCTGCACAATCTCCTCCAGGGTTCTCTGAATTCTTACAATGACTCCCATCTTTCAACCAGGCCTCCCTGAATCTTTGCAGCTCAGAGCACTGATCTTCAGGGTTCTCTAAAGTATCTCAGGACAGAACCTAAGTTTTTGGGTATCTGGGATGTCCTGATAGGAGTTCTGTGGTGAAACTTGGTTGCTGATGCTCTAATGACTGGCAAAACTTGAGAGGGTTACCAAAAAAATTAAATATTTAAATATAATTGGAAAATATTTAACAAAATAAATAAAAACTGTAACTTAATATTAAATTGTGGTTTTTCTATTTCTATTTGGGCTCCCAAGGTTCCTATCTTGCATCATCAAACCCCTGGACTTTTCTAGACAGGAAGGGGCCTTGTGCCAGAACCTAAGGAGGCACTGGTCAGAGATCCTCTTGCTGCCTCCAGACACAGGCACTGCTAGGCTAGGCATGTCTCTGGCTCATCTCCACTCTGCACTGAGAAGCTACTGGTTTGTCTGCCTGCACTCGCTATTTCTGGCTTTGCCAGAGGTTCCCTGTTCCTACTCTCTGTGAGACTTTTTGTACAATTCTGGTATGGGAGAAATCAATTACTATGGTTTCTCAATGTACTTTTTTTTAATACCACATTTTCCTATCACCCTCCCTATGTCAGCGAACCATCTGATAGAGATTGTACATGTACAATTGTGTTTAACATATTTCCATATCAGTCATGTTGTTAGGGTGGCTAGGTGGCACAGTGGATAGAGCACTGGCCCTGGAGTCAGGAGTACCATATTAGTCATGTTGTGAAAGATGAATAAGAATTAAGGGGGAAAACATTTCACTGGATTTCTTGATCATCATTCAGTCAATTGAAAATCCCAGGCCTTTGCTAGAGTAGGTATGTGAGAGTAGGGCAGTCTATCCCCATGTGGCTGCCAGGTAAGCCATAAGCCCTCTGGTTGCCTGGCTGTGTTTTTTAAGAACTGTATAAAAGGTAGTGATGATAAATACTAGCATATGTTTAGTTCATCTTACTAAGAAACTGGAAAAGTATGTCCAAGATTCATAGAATTCCAACATAGTAAAGGACCTATCTCTCACTTCTTCCCTAATCAATCCACAGTCTCATGGGCAGTCACCCAATCTCTGCATGAAGCCTCTAATCAGGAAGAACTAGTTTTCTTCTTTTACTTTCAGACTGCTCTAATTATAGCCTGACATCTGCCTCTCAGCTACTTCTACCCACTGTTCTGTTCTCCCTTTTGGAGTCAAACTAGGCAAATAATCACTCTTTCACATTCCCTCCAAATTTTGGAAGATGACACTCATGCATTCACTACTGTCTTTCTTGGCACAGCAGAGAGCCCAGGCCTTGGAGTCAGGAGGAAGGGAGTTCGAATCCTGCCTCAGACACTTAACACATTTACTAGCTATGTGACCTTGGGCAAGTCACTTAACTCTGACTGCCTTGAATCCAGGGCCATCTCTAGTCATCCTGATACACATCTGGCTTTGGAAGGCAGATGGCTCTGGAGGAGAAAGTGAAGCTGGTGACTTAGCACAGTCCCCCTTCCCTTCACCCAAATTCAATTCACATACATCTTATGGCACCAACTCCCTGGAGTCATGGTCTTCTCCAAAAAGGAAGGACAATCATCTCAAGGTTTAATGTCCCTAGCTCCTTCAGCTGATGTTCCTATGATTTCAAGTTCTCTCATCATTTTCATCTTCCTTTTCTTGAATTTCTTCAACTAATCAATGTCCTTCACTTATCAATATGATCTAAGCAAGATAAAGGACAGAGCAACTGCCACACTAGCCCCAACCCTGTTCTGTACATCATACCTCTACTAATACAGACTATATAGCTCTTCTGGCTTTTCTGGCTGCCTTATCACTTTTGACTTATATTGAGCCTCTAAAGTCTTCAGACTTTTTTCTGCTCTTAATTTTATTTGTTTAATCTCATGTTTTCATTTTTCAAATTATGAACTGAAACACCAAATAATATACAGAATTATAAAGAGGCTTTGATCTGCATCAGTGAAGGAAACTTTCACTTTCTTCACTGGCAATTGTCACTGGGGGGTTAACATCCTTTAAGGTGTCACCAGTCTCGGAAGGTAGTCCTAAACTAGAGACAAGGAATCTGGGACTTTTGAAATGGTTACAGGCAGTACTGTTGACATTTCTCTCCACATTTGCCTTTTTTCCCTTTTTCTTTCTTCCTTTTCATTCCTGTTTATTTTAATTTCCTTCTTCCCTGTGTGTTCAGTGATCAATGGTACTCACAGCTCAGTTTTAATACAGTTCTTGAAATTCAAGAGAAAGAGAAGCTAGCTGGCTTCTTTGTTTAAAGGAGGAATATAAAAAAACACTTTGATTTTTCCACAGTCAATGAGAAGCTTATGGAAGAGAAAAAGGAGGGGCAGATGACACCTGCTGGAGGTCCAAGGGTGGAGCATTTTATTCTTCAGAAGATTATTATCTATTTCCCATTCATCTTACTGAGCTCTCCATAGGAACTGAAAGAAGGAAAGGTTTAAAAAGAGGCAGCATAAGCTAGTGAGGTCTCAGACTTTTCTATCCCACAAGGCTTCAGGGCTTCCACAATTCTTACCAACTCATAAGATCCCTCCACCAAAGACTTCTTTAACTCAAGGAAGAAGGGATAGTGTAACAAAATAGTGCTAGTGGGCAATACTGGGTTGAGAGGAAGATGAATAGGTGAGTAACAATGGTATGAGGAGAAAAAAATGAGTATTAATGATGAAAGCACTTCTGTTATGAGAAGAACAATTTCAGATTATGAGAAAAGAAAGAAATTTATAGCTATTATTCATATAATTTGATTCCCCAAAGAAAATATTGGGGCCCTTTTTAGTTTATATTCAGAAGGTAATTTCAAGATGGTAAAAACAGCATAAACTTTTTATTTACTTTTTCTTTTTAATGGGAAAACTTTTTTACTTATAAATTGACCTAAATTCCAAATATAAAAATAAACATCCCAAATAAAATATTCATATGTAAATATAGTTTCCTAAACTATACTTATCCTAAAACTCTTTTAACTACTATGCATGCTTTCTAGGTCTCTCATGATATATTTTTTCATTGTGTATCATTCTAGGTCTTTGAATAGAATGGGTATTTAAATGTTGCTGATTCAACACTTCTAACTCTCTTTACTCACTGCTGTCATCACAAGAAAGGTCCTGGGATCCCAGTATTCCAGATTGCTAGAAACTGAAGGGACTTTAGAGACTTCTGAGTCCAACCCTCTCACTTTTTATTTCAAGGAAATATTTCTTTATATAAAACATTTAAAAACCATGAAGAATCATAAGAGGACTGTAGAGGAAAAGTGGCAAGTGTTTTAAATGTCTGATTTCATTTCACAATAAGTTGAGAACTATGTTTAAAGAAAATCTATTCAACTCAAATTTCTGTTTATAAAGGAAAAAAAACTAATATCACCAAATGAATCATGTTCACATTTTCCCCAAGTTCTTGGCAGCAAGCAACTGCAGTCCTAAAGACTATCTCCCAAACAGTCCTGTTTCACAGATAAGGATGCTGAAGTTCAGAGATAAACTGATTCTCTATTGTCTATGCCACAAGCTGCCAATTCCTTAGCCTGGCAGCTAAGAACCACCCTAATACACCTTCAACCCCCTTCACAGATTTCCTTCATGCTGCCTTCCTCTACTCTACATTCCAGGGTAAATTTCAGGAAATGAGAATACTAAGAAGCTACAATAAGCAAAGGCCTTGCCTGCTCCTGGTTAAGACACAAAGGCAAATATGGGGGCAGGGAGAATTTGTACCCTGTGGCACTAAGGGAAGCAGAGTCTAGGACTAGGAGCTTATGGCCCTCACCCAGATGCCCATAAACAGCTTCCTATTCTATTGGGAGCCAGGGTCTCTAAAGCTGCTTGACACAGTCACAGCAAGAAGACTCAAGGTGACCACACCGCCTGATGGAACAACATTTCCTTCTTCAATATATATAGGGATTCCATGTATACCAATATTCGTAGGACTAATATTATTGCAAAACTTACTCATCCTAATAGTGGAATGACTATAAAGGAAGGATTTTCAAGGAAATTCTTTGAATAAAATAGATTGTAAACTCTGTCCAAATTTAAGAGGACTGCCTCCCCCCAAGGCATACAAAAGGTTCCAATATTATGAAATCTTTGGAAAATACAGCACTGGGAATTCCAGGGAGATGTCAGAATATATACAGGGAAAACAGATACGAGATGGGTTAGGTAGAATTTCTGGGAAATCAACAGTTTTGCCCCCTTTATCATACACAGGAATATCTGATAAAGATGGTGAAAGAATAGTTAGTGTAGGTGACCGATATGTGAACTTTAACAGCCTTAGTTTATTGGGAAAGAATAAAAAAGTCATAGAAACCATGGTGTCTACTAACAAGGGCTGAAAGGAAATTGGTTATTGAAGGAGTCAACAGATGAGTGGACAAATATAACTACCCTTACTATAGGTTGTCAAGGGAGCGTATTGAAAAACATTACACAGAAACATAAAAAGTATTCCATTAAATGAATTATATCGGAGATTATTATTAGGAAAGTTCTGCTTAATTAATAACTTTAAATAAATTGCTTAATTAATAACTTTACAATGCAGAGATAAATTAGGTGAGAGATAGGTTAAGGTCATCACAGTCTGAGCAGGGATAAGATTAATCTTGTGACCACATAATGAAACTTGTAACCATATGAACTACATGATCAAACTTGTAACCACATGAAATATATGATTGATAATGAAAATTGTAAACTTTTGTAAGCAAGGAAATGATCTTAGCTTGCTTGCTTGATGCTTATATGATTCTGAGACTATAAAAATAAATCTGAGCAGCAGTCAGTCAACCTGCTTCTGACTTCAAACCCTTGCGTTGACTCAATTCCTTTCACCAACTCTATCCCTCTTGTCAGGTTCCAAGGACCCCATGGAAGCTGGACCCCTGCACCATTCTATTCATATCTTCCATTTCCCAAGTCTGTGCCTCCATGAAAAGTCATACTTCATGTTTCGGGAGACCCTCACATCTCAGTTACCCATGGAAATCATTCTCTTCTCAATCTCTATTCAAATGTCAACTCTCTAATATTTTCCCTGTTCAAAAACTAAAGGTATCTCTTCCCCAACTCAAATTTTCCTCAAGTACTTCATCTAGAACTCTCTGTTGCTTCTATGACAATACAGTACAAGAGAGACTGATGGATTTGCAGCCAGGAAAGACCTGGGCTCAACTCCTATCTCTGATGCTAACTAGTTTGTGTACATACATAATTTACCTCTGAACTTTAGCTTCCTCTTCTATTAAAAAAAAAATCATACACTTAGTATCTACTTTATTGTGAAGATTAAGAAGATTAAGAAGTAATGTAATAAAGGTACTTTTTAAATCTTAAAGCACTAAACCAGCCCTTATCAATTGCAATTATTATTACTGTCATAAATAAATTGAACATTAAAAGTACATTTCCAATTTAATTCTCACTTCACTGCCTGAATGTACTGACTTCAAATATGCTTATTCAAAAATATTTTATATCCCATATTTAGAAGTTCAAAGATATAATAATAATTTAGTTTCTAAGAAGTAGCAGGTATACGTCCAAGATTATGGCTAGAATTAGCTTTTAAAAATACTGATTTCATAACAACCCCTAGTGACTGAGGGGAGAACTGAGGATATTTTTGTCCTTCTTTATCAAAGAAGACCATGACATCAAGGGAGGTGATGCCATGACAAGCACATGAATTGATTTCAGTGAGGGGGTGCTGTGCTAAGTCCCCAGTCTCACTTTCTTTTCTTTTCTTTTTTAATTTGTGCACAGCAATGGGGTTAAGCGATTTGCCTAAGATCACACAGCTAGTGTCTGAGGCTAGATTTGAACTCAGGTCTTCCTGATTCCAGGGTCAGTGTTCTATCCACTGCACCACCCAGCTGCCCCATCACTTTCTCCTCTAGAGTCATCCAATGGCCAGATAGGAATCAGGATGACTGGAAATGGTCCTGGATGTGAGGCAATCAGGGTTAAATTTGAAACAAAACCTCCAACCATATGTAGGAACTGGAAAAGAAGAATGGAATTGCTTTGTCATCCACAACCTAATCCCTGAATTTCATTTCTCTTTTTATCATGATAGAAAGACTTCCTATCTCAAGAGTGGGAACTTAAACACAGAAAGTTTAGCCTAAAAATCACCAAGCTAAGAAAGGTTCTCTTCATTTTAAAGTAGACTTTTCTGTTCCCCAGATCATCAGTTTACCTCGATGGAGGGAGAGACTATCCGTATCCTGGGATAAAAATTCAGAAATGCAGACAAACAGTCTTTCTCCATGCTTCATACTGGGAATGGTCACGATCTCCACAAAACTGCTAGGAAATTGTCCTAGAAATAGAAACAATATACATGAAATATATATGAAATTTTTTCCCTGAGACTATCTATAGACTTTTATCTTCAAAATCTACTCTAAACAAGATTCATAGAAATAAAAATATACACAAGGTTAATTATTTAAATGAAAATATGCACAACCTCATTAATGAGGGCTTTCTGAAATACCCCATCTGATTTTAATAAAAGTAATGCAATCCAGAAAATGGAAACTAAGAATTCTTCTAGAATAATGGAAAATAATTTGAGCAAAGAGGTTAAATGTCAATCTCCAAAGAATGAGCATGAAAAGAAATAAGTCAATCTGAATGGAAGAAAAATAAATTGGATCATTTAAGAAGATGAAGGTATGAGGAAATATAAATAAAGGATCTTAAAGATCATAGTTAGGAGATGCTGTTTGATGTAAAAGGCAGTGGAAAGTCTCGGAGTATTTGAAGGACAAGAGTACATTCTAGCTGCATTCAGACCCTGGAATTGAAAGTACCACCATATTCTGCAGCCCAGTTATCTGGAATGCTATGTTCACTCCTGGCCATCACATTTCAAAAAAGAAATTTAACTGCAGAGCATTCAGAGGAGGGCACTCAGGAGAATTAAATACCTACATTCATGACTAGTTGAAGGTTAAGATTATTTAAAACAGAAAAGTCTTAGGGAAGAATAGGTTAGCTGTCTTCAAGTATCAGAAGAGCTGGCACAATGAAAGAAAGATCAGACTTATTCTCATTGCCCCCAAATGGTTGGTTCTTGTCTTTCATTCTCAAAGAGGACAAAAACAGAACGTTCAACTGTGGCTGATCAAACCAATACGGGCTCAGAATGCTCTACCACAGGTTCATGTCAACACCTGGGATGGCTACTCTAAATGTACTCATCTCATGTTTCCTTTGAGTTGTTTCCATTCTGCCTTGCTCATAGAATGCAGCACCCTCTCTGATGAGGTTATGCCATGCTGGGCAGTGCTGTGACAATGTCTCCCATGCTGCACAATCAATTCCAGAGTTCTTAAGAGATACCTTCAGGCTGTCCCTGTCTCACTTTTTCTAACTACCCCATGAGAGGTTGTGCTTCACAAGTTCTCCATAAAATAGTTTATTTGGCAAGCATACACCTGGCATTTAACAACATGGCCAGTCCATCATAGCTGTATTCTCTTTAGTAAAATTTGAAAGCTTGGCAGTTTAGCTCCAGAAAGAACCTCAGCATCTGGTGTCTGCTTCTGCCAGGTGATCTTCAGAATTTTCCCAAGACAATTTAAATAGAAGAGATTCAGTTTCCTGGCATGGTGCTAGTAGACTGTCCAGGTTTCACAGGCATACAGCAATGTCAGCTCAAGATTTTCAGTTTGGTAGTCAGTCTAATACTTCTCTCCCACACTTTCTTTCAGAGCCTCCCAAACACTGAGCTAGCTCTGGCAATCTCATTATCAATGTGTACCTCCCTGGAACACTATTCAGAACTTCTCCATTTGCTATAATAGATGATTTCACATTTGGATGGTGTGGTGCTGGCTGGTGGAGCACTTGAGTTTTCTTGGTGTTAACTGTTAGGCCAAAATGAGCACAGGCAGCAGAGAATCAATCCACACTTTGTTGTATCTCAGCTTCAGAGGCTGCACTGACCCCATAATCATCTGAAAACAGAAGATCTTGCACCAATACTCCCTATACTTTGGTCTTGGCTTGTAGCCTTTTCAAATTAAAATTTTACCATCAGTGCAGTAGCTAACCTTGATACTGTGTTCATCCTCAGTGAAGACAATTGATAACATGGGAGCATAGGAGCAAGGATACAGCCTTATTTCACTCCATTAATGACTGGGAAATCATCTACTATCCAGAACTCGGGTAAGCATACCATCATAACACTGACATAAATACTATTGAACTTCTCTAGGCAATCAAATTTTGACACAGACTTCTCTTCTCCTGGCATTTAACCTGGAGTTGTTGGGCAGTAAACACCATGTCAAGTGTTCCTGGATGACCATCTCTCAGGTGAAGGATCAGCCTATTGAGGAAGATTCTGCAAAGAATCTTACCAGCAATGACTGAAATACCCCTATGATCATCACATGACAGTCTATTCCCTTTACCTTTTTAGAGGAAACATCCTTGAATTTCTGGGGAATAATCTCTTTATGCCATCCATATAAGCTGGAAAATTTCAGTCAGCTTTTGTTTGAACTATGGATCCCCCACCTTGTAAATCTCAGTTGGAATAGAATCAGCACCAGCTGCTTTTGAAAGGAGCCTAATGACTTTTAAGTTTGTTTTTTTTTTTGCAGGGCAAATGGGGTTAAGTGGCTTGCCCAAGGCCACACAGCTAGGTAATTATTAAGTGTCTGAGACCGGATTTGAACCCAGGTACTCCTGACTCCAGGGCCTGTGCTTTACTCACTGCACCAACTAGCTGCCCCACCTAATGACCTTCAAAACCTCTTCTTCAGCTGGAGCTTCAGCTAGAGAGGGTTGGTTTCAATTTGAGATAAACAGTCAACATCTACATTGACTGATAAGGGTCTGTTAAGAATTATGAAGTGTTGGGGCGGCTAGGTGGCATAGGGGATAAAGCACTGGCCCTGGAGTCAGGAGTAGGTGGGTTCAAATCCGGTCTCAGACACTTAATAATTACCTAGCTGTGTGGCCTTGGGCAAGCCACTTAACCCCATTTGCCTTGCAAAAAACCTGGAAAAAAAAAAAAAGAATTAAGTAGTGTTCAGGCCATCTCTCTAGGTTCAAGTCCCTAAGACTAATTGATGTGGCTCCATCAGCATTGAGTAGTTGAGATGTACTACATAAATTTTTTGGCCCATAGTCTTCAGGACATCATAAAAGCACTTTGGATAGCTATTATCTGCATAAAGCTGAATTTCATCTGCCTTCTGAATCAATAATTCTGAATCTCTCTAAGCTTCACTTATACTTAATTTTGTTGGAATTAAATGCTGCTTTCTTAGAAATGGATGAACTGCGGTGGCTAGGTGGTGCAGTGGATATAGCACCGGCCCTGGGGTCAGGAGTACCTGAGTTCAGATACAGCCTCAGACACTTAACAATTACCTAGTTATGTGGCCTTGGGCAAGCCACTTAACCCCACTGCCTTGCAAAAAAACTAAAACAAAAAAAATGGATGAACTATCCTGCCAGTAAACCCTATGGAGTTCTCATTTTTCATTTAACAGCCTCTGTATTTCTCCATCATTTTCATCACACCAGTCTTGATGTTTATAAGTGTTTTGACCCAGATGAGCAAATACAGTGCTATACACCAGATCTCTCAAAGATGCTCACATCTTTTCTGTTCTATTTTGTATGTAGGCTCAATCTTGCCTCTAAGTCAGCAATAAACTGCTCCCAGTCAAGAGAATCACTGATTTTTTTAAATGAAATTTTATTTTGTTTTTCCAATTTCAGGCAATGGTAGGTTTTTCAACATTCATCAATTTACAAATCTATGAGTTTCACATTTTTCTACCACTCTTCTTTCCCTCCCCATGTCAGCAAACAGACTGATAAAAGTTGTGCACATACATTCATGTTTAACATATTTAAATATTAGTCATGTTGTGAAAGGGGAATTAAAACTAAGGAGAAAGAAAAAACCATGAGAAAGGAAGGAAAAACACAAAAGAAGTTTTAAAAAAGTGAACATAGTATGCATTCAGAATGTAATTTTTTCCTCTGGATGTGGATGGAACTCTGAACTGCTGAAAGGAAGTGTATCCATCATAGTTGATCAACTCACAATGCTGTTCATGTGTACAATATTCTCTTGGTTCTGCTCACTTCACACAGCACCAATTCATGTAATTCTTTCCATGTTTCTCTAAAGTCTATCTGCTCATGATTTCTTTTTTTTTTTGCTCATTTCTTATAGAAAATTGGTACACCATAATATTAGCATACCATAACTTGTTTAACTATTCCCCAACTTCCCCAACTGATGGGCACCCTCTCAATTTCCAGTTCTTTGCCACTACATAAAGAGTTACTATAAATATTTTTGAACAAATGAGACTTTTCACATTTTTATAATTTCTTTGGGATATAGACCCCGAATTGGTATTTCTGGATCAAAGGATATGATCACTTTTATTGCTCTCCCACAGCCTCTCCAACATTATTTTCCTTTTTAGTCAAATTAACCTATCTTATAGGTATGAGGTAATTTGCATTTCTCTAATGAATAATGATTTGGAACATTTTTTCATATGACTATATATAACTTTAATTTCTTCATCTATAAATTGCCTGTTCATATCCTTTAACCATTTATCAATTGGGAAAAGACTTGTAATTTTATAAATTTGATTCAGTTCACTATACAGTTTAGAAAAGAGTACTGCTCTAATCTTTTGACATTAATTCTGATAGTCATTTTGCCTTAGAGTCCATACTTCAGCTAAATGCAACTATTTAGCTTGGAGAAGGTAAATCTATGATTAGTCTAGTCTGCCACCCAACACATTGTCTTCCTCACTCTCACATCTTATTTATCTCTTTACCTTGCAATAGCATCCATGAAGTTTTGTTGTATTTAGGTCAATATAAGATAGTGCTGATGAGATCATCACTGCTTCATTTTTCTTCAATGATAAGCAACCACTGATGCTGTTCCCAACTCCATTTCTCCCAAAGACTCCCTAGTAGTCTGAACCTATTCTAACAAAATCACTCAAAATTAAAAACTTGTCCTCTTTCAGCACAATGATGATGAGGACCTCAGTAGGGTTCATCAGGGTGGGAGAATAGGCACTGATGATGGTGGCATGGCAGCTTCCTGCAAGTGACAATCACATTGCCATGAGCCTATCATTCACTCCTTTTAGCAGGCTTTTAAGCTTGTTGACTAGATTAGTTTTAATTACAAAACCTACATCAGTGTCAAGGTGCTCCCCTTTACTTCAGCCACTCCAGAAAAACAGGTAGCCAGCTCCAATTTCAATCAGTTGCCCTTTACTTGCCAGCCTAGTTTCACTCAAGGCTGCTTTTTGGATGTGATGCTTGCTGAGTTCTCTCATGACAAGAGCTATTCTTTCAAGTCTATTGAATCTTGTAAAGTCTATGAATAGGCACTAGCGCCTTCCTCACACCAGGAAGTGAGCAGTGTGATCTTTTAAATGGTTGTTCAGATACACAGGGGCTGGCAAATCCCACTGTTACTTTCAATGAGGAGACCACCCTATGGCCTGGGCCACCTATACGCAGGGTTGTTACTACAGCTTTCAGTGTATACACATCTGCTGCTTTGTTGCCACAGGACTTTGAGATAGGTCATAAGGGTAAAATGATATAAGTAATATCTTTTTATCTGTGCATAAATTGAACTTTAGAGGTAGAGATGCACAAAGTCGACAGCCTCAATCTCTTTCAAAGCCATCACAGTACAGTGGCAAGACAGAGTCAAGACAACTGGTGACAGCTCTAGATGCAGTGGATGATCTTGGCATCTTTGATGTCTACCAAGCTCTAATTTAAGTGCTTCACAGCACCTGCTTCAGCTGCCTTCATGATCATTCATGTTCTCATCCACCTTATGCCACTGGGGGAAGTCTTCATATATTTGGAGTATGACACCCCTCTAACTTACGAACAAGTTTTTTAAGACCCCTCAGTGACTCACCATCTGGTTTATCCCTGTTTATCAGGGTGTGGTCACTGTGCATGCTACAACTTCTAGGAGATGAGAGTTAGGTGGACCAGGAGACCAAAGGTGGAAAGCAGCCCTCAAAACAGCTCAGCAGCCCCCAACTACATCTCGCCCCAAAGCATAGAATAAGGAATGTTCAGTAAAAGTTATAAAGACACAAATTTGGGCATGTTATACAAACTTCCTCAATCAGATCTATCCAATGTGGAAGGAGTGACTTCTCTCCAAACAGAAGTCTTTAAGCAAAGGCTACATGAATATCTATTGATTAGTTATAGAGTGGGATCTTAAGCAAGTGTAGATTAAAATTCCACTTTCTAGAAAGCCTGTGAAAGTCATTCTAAATTTGAGATCAGGTTTTGAGGAGAAAAGTCATTCAGATTTTGAAAAGAAAAGCAGTCAGGACTACCTACTCAAAGAGAAAGAATTCATAGCAAAAGACAAGGAAGGAATGGGCAGCTAGGTGGTGCAGTGGATATACAGCACCAGCCCTGGAGTCAGGAGTACCTGAGTTCAAATCCGACCTCAGACACTTAATAATTACCTAGCTATGTGGCCTTGAGCAAGCCACTTAACCCCATTGCCTTGCAAAAAACCTAAAATAATAATAATAAGGGCAGCTAGGTGGTGCAGTGGATAGAGCACCAGCCCTGGAGTCAGGAGTACTTAAGTTCAAATCCAGTCTCAGACACTTAATAATTACCTAGCTGTGTGGCCTTGGGCAAGCCACTTAATCCCATTGCCTTGCAAAAACCTAAAAAAAAAATAAAAAACAAAAAAAAAGACAAGGAAGGAGGAGGTAAGGAGAATGAGTTTAAGGATACTGAGAGCAGTTGGTATTAAATGATCTCAAACTGCTATCCTTAAAAAAAAGAGCTAAATGATTACCAAAGATTGAAGGTGGATATGGGATACACAAGAGTTTTATTGTCACTAATGCATAGGATTACATTTTTAGAACTTTAAGGACCCACACAAAAGCCAATGAACCCAATCCTTAGGTCCAGAGGTACAAGTGACGTGTTCAGTATCAGCAGTAGAGTGTATATCAAATTCCTCTGACTTGGGAGCTAGCACTCTTTCCCTAAGTAATGCTACCCCTTACCATCCTCTGTTCAAATAAAGTAAGTTTGCTCATTTCTGAGCTTTCTTTCCCCTATTTTCACTTTAAATTATAACCTGAAAGATTCATTTCATGCATGGTGACTAAGTGGAAGACCTCTTACCTGTAACATCCTCTTTCTTTCCCAGGAGCCAAAATTCATCTATTACTTCCAGCACTTCAATGACATCTCCTACAAACAGGGGCAGTTCCTCTGATACACTTGGGCAGAAGTCGAAGATAGCACGAACCACTGAGCCAGGTTCCATGGCTTAAAAACCTAGATAGAAAAATAGTCATATTGGAAACTGAAAAGGCCACAAAATAAAATTACTTTTGGATAACATAGTCAAGGAAATATGTAGATGTCACTGTCCTATTTTGAGTGACATCCATGTTAACTAGATTGATTATTACTAGATCACAAGTAACTTGATTTTGCACAGTGCTTTTTAAACTTTCAAGGTCTTTTTCTCAACAGATTCAATGACTATTCTTATAAAGTAGGCAGGTAATAGATGCTTTGTACACATGAGAGCTTGAAAAAATACATTAGGAAATGCAGATCTGCAGTGGGGTAGAAGCAATTCTGAAGAGCAGAAGCAGGATACCTTCTATCTATAGACAGAGGACTTCCCTGCCTTCAGTCTTTCCCCACACCACTCTATCCTCCACTTAGATGCAAGAGTGATCTTCCTAAAGTACAAGCCTTTATCTATTCAATAAATGATTCCCCATTAGTTCTAGGATCAATTAGAAAATCTTCTGTCCAGTTAATAAATACCATCATAATTTGGTCCCTTGCTGACTTTCTAAGTCTTCTCTAAGTTCTTCTCTTCTGTGTACTCTACGATTCAGCTACATGAGCCTCCTTACTGTCCTTCATGTTTGTTATTCCTTCTCTTGACTTTGGGTTATCTCTCCTCATCACCTCTTGCCTTGCCTGGCTTCCTTTTAAATTCATTTCAAACCTCCCTTCTGTAAAAAGGCTTTGAGGGAAGTATTTATAGATAGTCCTTGTATGTACAGGATTGGCAGCTAGGTGGTGCAATGGAGAGAGTACTAGGGCTTGGAAGACAGTTCAAATGCAGCCTCAGATATTTTTTAATCTTTATTTGCCTCAGTCTCCTCCTCTGTAAAATGGGGGTAATAATACTACTTCCCAGGGCTGCTAGGAGGGATCAAATGATTTAAGGTTGTAAAGATCTTAGCACAAATCATGAGCAATGGGACTTCAGAATAGCAGCCTGGAAGGACTTGCATGAACTGAAGCTGAGTGAAGTGAGCAGAACCAGAAGGACATTCTACACATTAACAGCAACATTAGGTGATGATAAACTATGACAGATATGTTCATTTCAACAGTACAGAAATCAAAGACAATTCCAAGAGACTTGTAATGGAAAATACCATTCATATCCAGAGAAACAACTATGGAGTTTAAATACAGACCAAAGCTTTCTATCTTCAATTTTTAAAAGTTGTCTTATATAGCTTTTTTTCTCTCTAATTTTTTTCCATTTCAATTTGGTTAATGCAGATTTATATTTAATATAGTTATACATATTTAATCTGTATTAGTTCACTTTCTGTCAAGGGAGGGGGAATAGGAGTGTGGGAAGGAGAAAAATGTGCAACATAAAACCTTACAAAATAATGACTACAAGGGCGGCTAGGTGGCGCAGTGGATAGAGCACCGGCCCTGGAGTCAGGAGTACCTGGGTTCAAATCCGGCCTCAGACACTTCATAATTACCTAGCTGTGTGGCCCTGGGCGAGCCACTTAACCCCATTTGCCTTGCAAAAAACCTAAAAAATAAAAAAACAAAATATTAAACTACCTCTACGTGCAGTGGTAAAAATATTAAAAATAAAGAGAAAGAGAGAGAGAGCGCTTAGCACAGTGTCTGTCTATAAGAAGTGTTGTTTATCATGCTTTTTCACAAGCTTTCTTCTCCCATTAGACTGTGAACTCCTTAAAAGCAAGGAGTTTTTTTTCCCCTTTCTTTGCATCTTCTCCACTTAATAAAGCCTAGCAAACAACACTTAACAACTAGTCATATAGTGCCTCCAACTCCCTTCAAGCCTTTACAAGATATGTCAAAAGGTAAAGTATACAAGAGGGTCAAAAAAAGGCTGGACAGACAGAAAATGCTTTTACAACTATTACAAAAACATGCAGGGTCTTGGATCCTACCTAGTGTATGTTAAATATGAATGAAAATTGTGTCTACTCCCTAAATATAGAGCTTCTTTTTTTTTTTGCAAGGCAAATGGGGTTAAGTGGCTCGCCCAGGGCCACACAGCAAGGTAAATATGAAGCGTCTGAGGCCGGATTTGAACTTGGATACTCCTGACTCCAGGGCTGGTGCTCTATCCACTGCGCCACCTAGCCGCCCCCAGTATAAAGCTTCTTAAAGAGAATATATGATAATCTCATTGTTTAGTATCCTAATGAATGTATGTCACTCTCAATATAAGAAAGAGAAATTGGAAAGGGCCTTAGAGATCATCTAGTTTAGGGGTTCTTAACTTTTTCTGAGTCATAGACCTCTTTGACAATCTTAAAAGTCGATGGATCCCCTTCAGAATAATCTTTTTTTTGGGGGGGGAGGTTTTACAAGGCAGAAGGGGTTAAGTGGCTCACCCAAAACCACACAGCTAGGTAATCATTAAGTGTCTGAGGCAGTATTTGAACTCAGGTCCTCCAGACTCCAGGGCCGGTGCTCTATCCACTGTGCAACCTAGCTGCCCCCAGAATAATCTTTTTTTAAATGCATAATGGAAACCAATTATATTGAAACACAGTTATCAAAATATATTTTTTTTAAAAACAATTACATGGTTAAGCTACACTAGTCCAACATAATACTGAATGTATATTGTCAAATAAAATTAAGGTTAAGGTTCTTTGGAGCCTTGTTTTTTTATTATATTTTATTTTTTCCCCCAATTACATGCAAAGATAGTTTTCAACATTCATCCTTCTGCAAGCTTTTGCGTTCCACATTTTGCTACCATTCTTTCTTCCCCATAGCAGTGAATAACATAGACTGTACATGTAGAATTGTGTTTAACAAATTTCCATATTAGTCAAGCTATGAAAGAAGAATTAGAACTAAGAAGAAAAAAAATAAGAAAAAAAAGAAAAATATTAAAAGTTTTAAAAAGTGAACATAGTATATGCTTTGCTCTGCATTTAGACTCCATAATTTCCTCTGGATGTGGACAGAATTTTCCATTACAAGTCTCTCAGGATTGTCCCTGATCACCATCTCCTGAGAGGATCTGCATCCATCATAGTTGATCATCTTATAATGTAGTTAATGTATACAATGTTCTTTGGAGTCTTCTTAATGAGAGCTAATAACGGTAATGTAGGATCACTCACATTTTACCACATAGTTTATAATCTCATAGAGAAATGTTAAGCATATATAACCAAGTGTCTAAAAGTAATATCTAACAGTTTAAAGAAATAAACCTTGGACATCACACTATTTACATTTATTGGGGAATTATGGCATGATGGCTTATGTTTATAGTTAAAACTAAAAACTGGCCCAAAAGCTCAAAGATTTGGGGCCATCTGTCAAGAAATCTCTAAATGAAATCACTACTGGTTAGAGAAATGCAAATTAAAACAACTGAGTTACCCTTTCCACATATACCAGACTGGCTCATAAGACAGAAAAGGAAAATGGCAAATATTGGAGGGGATGTGGGAAAATTAAGACACAAATGCACAGTTGCTGAAGTTGTATACTGATTCAACTATTCTGGAATGCAATTTGGAACTATGCCCAAAGGGCTATAAAATCATACATACTTATACATACCTTTTGATCAAGCAATACCACTACTAGATCTGTTTTCCAGGAAAACCACGCACATAAAAGGAAAAGGATTTACCTATATGTACAAAAAATATTCATAGCAATGCTACTTTTAGGGTGACAAAGAATTGAAAATTTGAGGTTATGTACAGCAACTGAAAAATGGTTGAACAAGTTCTTGTATTTGATTCTGAGGGCACATTAGTGCTATAAAATATGAGCACAAATCTCAGAAAAAGCTGGGGAGACTTACTGAACTAATACAAATGAAATGAGCAGAACCAGGAAAACCACAAAAGTAGTAACAGCAACAAAGTATGATGATAATGATCCAAGACAATTCTGAAGGACTTATGATGAAAAATGTTAGTTATATCCAAAGAAAAAAATGATAAGTATCTGAATGTAGAGCGAAACATCATTTTTCTTCATTTCTCTTGGTTTTTTGGTCTGATTTCTTTAACAGCATGACTTGCATGGAAATATGTTTTATGTGACTGCTCATGGATAACCTACATCAAACTGCTTATCTTCTCAAAGAGGAGAGGGGTGGGGAAAGGAGGAGGAAGAGAATTTGGAACTCTAAATTTGAAAAAAAGTTTAAATTGTTTTTATATGTTAGTGGATTAAATATCTTTTGACTTCATATTCCAGTAGGAAGAAGATAGGAGTTATGAGGAACATTTCCTACATCTCCCTGCTTTCTCCCCCAACTAACACTTTTCCTACAATTTTATTCATCACATAAACTACAATTAGATAGAATATGCCATTTTCCCAGGCACCTATAAATTCAATATATATTATTTAGAGTGAAATTTCACTTTGAAGTTTGAAGACTTTCAGTGTCAAAAAGTGGTTTATTTTTAGTAAATTTGATGGAAATCATCCTAAAATGTTTTGTTCACATTCTTCCTTTCTTATATGCAATCTTTAAGACTCAGTATTATTTAGAGCTATTACAAATTCTGATGGTCTTTTGGTTCCTATTCATTCCTATTTCTCCTTATTCTTAGTGAAACTCCTTGTTTGTAATTAGTTTATACCTCTAACAGTTAGCCTCTCAGGCTTTCATCTGGCAAACTAAACAAGTTTCAATTTTTTTACATAAGTAAAAGAACAAACCATATTTTAAGGGTGACTCTAAAGGTCTTTTCCTAGAAGAAAGAGCAAGACTTCAGTGTTTGAAGTCACTTTCACAGGGCAGTGAAAGTTATTTCAGCTGCTCAGAGTTTGGGGGTTTGATTTTCTTATTCTTTGCTTACTTTCTGACAGGGCTCAGAAGGGATGAAACCGTCTCTAGTCTTATCTCCAGATAACTGGGATATGATTGGAATAACTAGTCTTATATATAGCTTATCTTTATTACAAACCACCACAACAATGGTTAAGTGCTCAACTATGGCAAAAATTTATTTTCCTCTTTACAAAGTCCCCCAGCTTTAATAGAAGGCATCCCCTTAGGAATTTAGGGAAGACTGGAAGGATTTGCATGAACTGATGCTGAGTGAGATGAGCAGAACCAGAAATTGTACACCCTAACAGCAACAGGGGGTGATGATCAACCTTAATGGACTTGCTCATACCAACAAGGCAACAACCAGGCACAATTTTGGGATATCTGTGACAGAGAATGTCATCTGTATCCTGAGAGAGAATCATGGAGCTTGAACAAAGACCAAAGACTATTATCTTTGATTTTAAAAAACTTATTAATTCTGCTATATCTCATACTTTATGTCTCTTCCTTAAGGATATGATTTCTCTCTCAACACATTCAACTTAGATCAATGTATACCATGGAAACAATGTAAAGACTAATAGACTGCCTTCTATGGGGAGTGGGGGAGGGAAGCAAGATTAGGGGGAAAATTGTAAAATTCAAAATAAATAAAATCTTTTTAAAAAAGGCATTCCCTTAGGATGTATCACATTAAAATGATACTTGAGGGGCTGTTAGGTGGTATGATGGATAGACACCAGCCCTGAGTCAGGAGTACCTGAGTTCAAATCTGACCTCAGAACCTAATAATAACCTAAACTGTGTGACCTTGGACAAGTCATTTAACCCTATTGCTTTGCCAAAAGTTTTTTAAAAAAAGAGCATAGGACAAATACTGTTCTTCTAAAAAGTATAAAGTGAACTTCAAGTCATCTGTTTGGAACAAATTAGCCAGGATTATTGTAGTTTAAAAAAAAAAGGTTAAAAGCACCTCTCCCTGAGAACCTTATTTCAATACTGGGCAATGATCCAAGTCTAAGGGAGAATATGGTTTAATCAATACTTATTACCAATGACTTTCTGCTCTCCTGGAATGAGTATATAATTCCAAAGAAATACACACCCTAGAAGGTTGCTACAGTAACAAAATAGCTCCAAGACTTCTATAAATGAAGTGATTCATGTGCAGGAAGCTGAACCTCAGTGCCTGCATTCTTCAGATATTATCATAAAATTCATCTCAATCTCTGGATGCTGCAAATAAAATAAAAGGGAAACCTCATCATTCACACTTGGGATGTGTGAAGACCCCAACAAAATGTTAAGAGACACCACCTACTGTAGCTGATGGATGTTGCCCAGCTACCTCCCTTTGGGCAGGACAAAGAAAAGTTGAAGAAGAGAAGTGGGAAGGCCAAGGCGGCATTCTCCCACACAGGAGTACCTGCCCAAAACAAGCCTCCCTGCTAACATTTCTACAACCAGTTAGCACTATCTTCCTAGAAGGGGTCAATACTTCAAGCTCATAGTTACTTATACTTTAGTGTGAATAAAATAACTACTACATCTTTCTCAATATTAGGTTTTGACAAAGGGAAGGGGGCAGCACTGCAAGGTGGGACTTTGGCCTTGGAACAAGCCTACCCTGTCTACATATCTATCACCTGGGACATTTTGTTTTCTGAAAAGCTTCTGACCACCATCTACAGTTTCACTGCTTGCCACCTGTCTCTCCCTGGGAATCCCTTGGCTCCCCAAACACCAGAAACAGGCAGCCCCTCAAAATCATAGAAGTGATACTGCCCCTTTTCCCCGCTATGACCCCACAGTCAGTAAGCTCCAAAAGCAGCACAGAGCCTCCCGGGGAGACACATGATAAGCAATCTCTCTTTAGTAGTACCTACCTTTCCCCTCCTCAATTTAATCTGAATCAGTCCTTCTTCACAGAATATCTTTTCTTATCATGCCCCTAATATGGAAAACTCTTGAGATACCTTTTTTTATTAGGACAAGTCCTCCTGTTCATATTACTTATTGCATATACTTCTTTCTAAATAAAAATAAGCCCTCAGTCACCTGCACTACCTAACAATTGTATACAATCTTTTCCAAAAGCAACAGATTATCTTCCAAAAAATTGTATCTTCTTATTGGAAAATTCGCCCAACTTAGAGTGTTCCTGTTTGCCATATGTTAAAGTAAATGTCACTAAATAAACATAATCTACTTTGGTTCCTTCTACCTAGATTTTCACAGGATTCTTAATTCTTACGCCACAAACTTAGTTGGAACAATTTTTCCTCTTACCTATTTCTGAGAGCATACTTTTTTACTTCCAGCCATTCCTTCTAGGATGCTGACCTTTAAAATGTCCACAGAGGCTTGATGCTGGTTTGAAATGAGCAAGCCCTTTTATAATGACCTCTAATATTTCTAAAGAAATAATTTTTAAAATGCATGTCAGACCTCTTTCCAGAGGAGAACAATAATAAAAAATACTGAATAAACTTTCTGTCATATTAACCTTAAATCTAATCATCTGACTTTCGAAGACATTGTTAGAACTATCTTGATTTCCTGAGTACATCACTTCCATGCTAATATGCTAAAAGAGGGAGTTAAGGCGAAGCAAAGATATGTGATGAAAATGGATTTTATTTTATTCATACATAAATTTTTTTGTTGCAACTGTATTCATGTGGGGAAAGGGACTGAGAAAACTCCTTGAGGGAGAAAAATATCTTTTTTTTTTTACCAACAGTTCTTAGATATTTCCTTTGTTCTTCAAGGTTTTCCACACATGTGATAAGAACTTTTCAAAGTATGGCATATATCAAACCATTCATTCATTCATCAGAAATCAACAAGTTTTCATTAAGTTCTATATCTTCAACCTATCAAATCTGTATTATTAGAAAATATATCTCAAATTTAACCTCTTCAAAAATGATCTCTATCTTTTCCCAAATTCTCCCCAATTCCAAGCTTCCCTATTCATGCTGAAGGCAGCACCATTCTTCCAGTATCTCAGATTTATTATCTCAGCATTATTCTGGCCTCCTTACTTTTCTCCATCCCATAAATTCAATCAATTGTCAACTCTTACTCCTTACCTCAAGTTTCTTACCACTCCAGTTCATCCTATATATGAGAGATATCAAATACATTACCCCTAGGACACAAAGATCCACAACATTCCCAAGTACCAAAACAAGATTAAAATACAATTGGGAAGTATTAATTAAAAAATACAACAGAACACAGATAATGTTAATGTGTAGCTTTCCAAGTCAGAAGAGATCCTGATGGATGATTTAGGGATGCCAGCTCTATTTGAGTTTGACACTGGTGCTATATACTACCACCTAAGTAATTTTCCTTATGGGCATATCTGACCATGAAAGTCCTTAATCTATTCCAGTGTCTTCTTACTGTCAATAAGATATAAACAAACATTGCTGTTTGATTTTTAAAGTCCTACACATGCCACCTTCCTATCAGCTTTACTCCCCCTTCTCCCTTTGGCTGCTAGCCATCCAAACTAGCCCTTTTCCCAATTCTGACCTTATACCCTGGTTGTCCCTTGAGTATGAAATGCCCCCCCTTTACCTTTGCTTCAGAATCCCTTTCTCTCATTAAGAGATGGTTTAGACATTCACCTTCTGCACAAAGCCTTTTATAATCCTCCATGCCAAGATTCTTTCTCCCTTTAAAATTACCTTTTATCTAGTGATATTTATTCATTTTATATTCATACTATATATATTTACTCATATGCTGTTTCCTTCCCCCTTTAGAATGTAAGTTCTTGGGGGGGCGGGTAGCTAGGTGGGGGCAGTGGACAGTGCAGCCCTGAAGTCAGGAGGACCTGAGTTCAAATGTGCCCTCAGACACTTAATAATTACCTAGCTGTGTAACCTTGGGCAAGCCAATTAATCCTATTGCTTTAAATAAATAAAATTTTAAAAAATAATTTAAACTCTTTTCAAGTAGAGATTAAATCATTACTTTTTTTAGACTTTTATCTCTAGCATCCAGCACACACTGCCTGAGGTGCAAAATAAATGTTAATTATCCAAGTTTAATGTCAAAAATCTTCTTTTAATGGACAAATCAAGCAGAATATTGTATTGGCTACTTTTTTGCAGTGCCAGGTAAAGAAACAGTTATATGAAGGAAAAGGTAATGTGTCATCTCTAACCTAAAAAACAGGTGAGTGATTCCTAGTATTACCTGCAACATCTAGAAGGAACACCTCCACATTGCTGCTGTGATTAATGGAGAAGCTACTTTTCTTTTTTTCCTAAAACCTTTAGGCACATCTGAGAAAGAAAGCTAGTATATATGGATGCTGTGGCTATCAGAGGGAGTTGATACTTCTGGGAAGCCTAGGGAAGAAGTGGAAGAATACACCAGACAACAAATGGCCTGGAGATAAATCATTAGATCTCAATCTATAAACTGGAGAATTAACTCCTACTGATAAGTCAAATTATCAGTCACTATTAAATGAAAACTGATTAAGTGTGAGAATGTTTATTTAGCACAAAACAATGAAAAATGGGAGATTGCTCTCCAGAATTAAAAGAGTGTACCTGATTTCAAGGTACTGACTAATCTATAATCTCCCCTTCTCCACCAGCCAGCCATTTAACTCATTTAGTCCTTTCCTTTCAAAAGCACTCAATTCAATGTAACTCATGTTGGCTGCTGTTAGATGTAACTCTCAAAGGGGTGTGTAACATGTTAAAGAAACTTCAGTTTTAGGGGTGGCTAGGTGGCACAGTGGATAGAGCACCGGCCTTGGAGTCAGAAGTACCTGAGTTCAAATCCGACTTCAGACACTTAATGATTACCTAGCTGTGTGGCCTTGGGCAAGTCCCCTTAACCCCACTGCCTTGCAAAAACTAAAAACTAAAAAAAAATTCAGTTTTGTTATGCTATTCTTGCAAAATTTGCTGCAATAAGAATAGGATTCTTACTTTAAAAGTCTGATTCTTTTTACTATTAGGAACATGCCACAATATACATATACCTAGAACATTTCTTCCTTCATTAAGCAAATGGCAATACCTTTTCTCACCATCTGAAGTGCAAAAGTAATCGTGGTCCCCAAAAAAAACTTTCAGAGAGTCACTTAACAAAGTTGCCAGACTTTTTTGTCTGTTTGTTTTTTTTGCAAGGCAATGGGGTTAAAGGGACTTGCCCAAGGTCACACAGCTATATTAAGTTTCTAAGATCGAATTTGAACTCAAGTCCTCTTGACTCCAGACCCAGTCTCTATCCACTGCACCCCATAGCTGCCCCCATAGACTATGAACTTTTAAAAAAAAATTTATTTCTTTAAGGCATTGGGGTTAAGTGCCTTGTCCAAGGTCACACAGCCAGGTAATTATTAAGTGTCTAACGCCACATTTGAACTCAGATCCTCCTGACTCCAGGGCCAGTGCTCTATCCAGTATACCACCCAAGGCTATTTCTTTTTAAATTAAATTTTTGGCATATTTTACAAAAGGTATATAAGTATTCCCCATAAACTAGACAAATGAATTAGAAAGATTAACCAATAAAATCACAGGTCAAGTACAAAATAAATTGTTTTTACATAATCTTCATTTTTAGATTTTCTCGCCATCCCCAGAAAGTCATCATTTATATCAAAAAGTTAAAAAGGAAAAAAAGAGGTATTTAAGAAAACTAACAAGGCATCAATTGAGATTGATATTACATGAAAGGATACGTACCTATCTATCAGCCATCTCTGGATAAAGGAAAAGGTGGTGAATTTTCTTACTTTTTCCTTGGGTATAAGCTTATTTACTTTCTTCTTTGCTTTTGGTATTATCTACATTTATGCCTACCAAATAAATCCATGTAAAATCTTACATTATCTTTCTGTGTATTCTCTCAAACCCTTACAACCAAACAATCAAGAGAGATCACTGTTGACTAACCAACATTTTATTTTTAACCAATACTTTGCAAGAATAAACTCTCCAAAAGAAATGTTTTTGCAACCTCAGAAGAAAAATTCTCACCTTTTTTAGGCCCTTGAAGTTTGGACCTAGATGGAACATTCTCTACTCCTAAAGAATGATAGGAAACATCAGGAAATAAAGACTAAATCTAGTTCAGGAAGGAAATAAGAGGAGGAAAATAACATTTCCTCCTCTAGTTTATGTTACTGGATATTTCATTCTGGATTGTGTTTTTGCCAGGTATTACATAGGGATTTGGTTGTAGAGGAACAAGTTTTACTCATCTCAATAAAGTCCTCCTCATAGAGATCAGCAGGCCTTGGACCATTCTGTTCAGCCAACCAACTAATATTGTTTGTTCTCCAACTCCCAGTTCTCTCTCCTGGTTTGATGTGAATTGTGGGGAAAAGCTCCTTTTTTATGTTCCTATTGTGGCTCCATTAAGAAGACTGGGAAAAAAAATGACCTGAATAAAAGAAATACTTGGGATTTATCAGCTTTTGCTCATGAGGGCCAAAGTGACCCTCAGTCAGTGATGGAGCATGTTTTCTGAAGCTTCCTCTACACATGATAGAAGACAAAGGAAGCAGGTCAGCTTCTGCCAAGCCCATCTGTGAAAAGCACCGCTTCAATAGAAATGAAATTTAAAATATACAAAATAATAATGATGAATCTTAGGGTATGAAACTTTTATGGATCCTAATTTAAGGGACCACTTTTTTAAGAAAACATTTTTTTCTTGCTTGTGCCAACATGATTTCAGAACATTCATACTAGGTTCCACCTCTGCTCCCCATAACCATTTTTCCCACAAGAAACTTTGTGTTCTCTGGAAGGATAACAGAGAAAGATGATTCAGTACTGGAAAGAGGGGTTGGAATAAAGATATGGTTCTGATGAGGTTTAACCTCTATCCACAATCACTTCACTAGTGGGTTATACTTAATCTAGGTCTATCCATATTTAAAGAGATTAGCTCAATTAACCCAGAAAATAAATACAGGGCCTCCCCAGGTTCATAGAGCTTAAAGAAAATGTATTAAAGAGCCACATTTTCAAATAGATGAAATTAAGATACCCCGAGGAGGAAGAAAGTCAAGGATGCACACAAATTTACATGTAAATAATGTCTTTTTTTTCAAGGCAATGGGGTTAAGTGACTTGCCCAAGGTCACACAGGGAGGTACATATAACATTTTTTTTCTTTTTTTTTTTTTGCAAGACAATGGGGTTAAGTGGCTTGCCCAAGGCCACACAGCTAGGTAATTATTAAGTGTCTGAGGCCAGATTTGCACTCAGGTCCTGGATAGGGCTGGTGCTCTATCCATTGTGCCACCTGGCTGCCCCCATGTAACATATCTTGAACATGCTTCAATCACAGGTGGAATTTACATTAGCTGTACAAGAGTTTAACCGCACAAATTATGCTTTATATCAACTGCTCAGATCAATACAAATATAGTTCTTACAGCATATGTAAATTAAAGTGAAATTTTTACACAGGAGATTTATGAAGAGGTATAGAAACAAGCAATTTCTATGCTAGTAAACAAGGGAAGTTTTTCCCATGAGTTAAGGATGCCAAAAGGCCTACTACTGCAGTAATCTGACAAGCAGGCACCATGTTTCTGTTCATCCCTGAGGTAACTAATTATATCCACAAGTACAAACTTGTCTCTTGGGGAGAAGTGAAAAGGATATGTGAAGATTCTGTGATTTCTTACAAATGACATACCACAGAAAGATGGAGAGATGAGAGCTAAATACAACAAAGTAGATTTGGAACTGTCAAAAGAGTTGCATCCAGAAAATATTAAGGTTTATTGAGTCAATCAAACAGGCATTTATGAAATAACTATTAGGTGATAAGCACTATGATATCACTATCACTGGGGATGCAAGGCAAGGTAAGAATCAGGTGCTGCCCCAGAGGAGCTCACACCCTCAGGAAGACAACAACTTGCAAATAATGATGTACAAATAAGCTATGTACATGGGATACCACTGTACTGAGCAGTGGGAAGGGCCTGCTAGAAGTGGTGGGACCTTAGGAGTAAGAGATGAGAGCAATACAGGTATAGGGGAACAGTCAGTAGAAGTACCCAGAGCCAAAGGACAGAATATCTTATTCAAGGAACAGCCAGGAGGCCAAGTGTCTTGTACTGAAGCATACTGGAAGAAGAGTAAGGTGAAGAAGGCTGGAAGGGCAATGGGGGACCAGGTTGTGAGGAACTTTGAATGCCCAAAAGAGGATTAATATTTAAGCCTAAAAACCATAGGATACACCTGGAATTGATTGGGAGGTGTGCCTTGGTCAGACCTGTGCTGAGGTTACCTCACTTCGATAGCTGAAAGGAGGAAAGAGAGGCGGACGGGTAGACTTAAGGTAGACTGAACCCCTGACAAAGTAATGCAATAGCCTAGGTATAAGGGGATAGAGACTCGAACTCTTGTGGCTTTGATAATGGAGGAGACAATAGATGTTGCAGAGGAGAAATGAAAAGGCCCCAGCAACAGCTTGGATATGGGGGGAGTGGTCCAAGGAGGACTCCTAGCTTGGGAGTCTGAAAGACTGGTTAGATGGCAAGCAGATGAAGTCTGGTCCCTCTTTGACATTAGCCCTTCCTCCTCATCTATGTTGTCTCCCACTTCCACATCTATCATCTGAGCTAAAGCATTTATCCATCATCGGCCATGGGGCCAGGTCCTGTGCTAATAACAAAACCAATATGATCTTATTAGACCTTCTCAATAACTCTGCAAAGGAGGGGTTAAGATTATTCTCAAATTATAGGTAAGGAAACAGACAGAAGTAAAGTGACCTCCCCAGAGTCCTAGAGCTAGCAAAAGTTTGTGGGGGACATTGGAACTCAGGTTTTTCTGCCTGCAGGCCCAGCACTCTCAGTCTACGTGCCACCTATGGCAGGAGATGACAAAATTCCTTTCCTTTCTTTAAAGAAGTGGAGGGGAGGGGCAGCTAGGTGGCGTAGTGTATAAAGCACCAGCCTTGGAGTCAGAAGTACCTGAGTTCAAATCCAGCCTCAGACACTTAATAATTACCTAGCTGTGTAGCCTTGGGCAAGCCACTTAACCCCACTGCCTTGCAAAAACCTTAAAAAAAAAGTGGAAGGGGAAGGACTGGTACCCCTATGGTGTGTGCAACACTACAAATACTGTCAAACTCAGTTGCTATCTTAATTAGTTTTGCTGAATTGTCCTTTTGGGGGGAGAGGAGATGTTACAAAGAATGGTTTGCTAGTTAAGGAAAAGCATTTTTTAAATAAAGATGACACAAAAATAAAGTCTATCAATAAAAGTGAAACAAAATGTAAATGCAGAGAGAACTAGAAATTTTATCTTAAGTTAAACATTACATCACAAATAGCATTGAAATTTAGTAGAAAAGAATTCATGATTAGAGTCTGGTAATGGAAGGGCTTTTGTTTCAGTCGTGTACAATGTTCCGTGACCCCAATGGTTTTGCCATTTCCTTCTCTAGCTCACTTGACAGATGAGGAAAGGGAAGCAGACTAGGTTAAAGTGACTTGCTCAGGATCACACAGCTAGTGTGTCTGAGACCAGGTCCTCAAGACTCCAGGCCTGGCACTCTGCTACACCACCTTGCTGTACAAAAGAAACATCTCTATACCTGTACAGAAATCCATGAACCTGGTGGAAATACAGAGATGGGTTAAATAAGAGGAGAGGTAGAGAAAAATGATATTTTCAGGTTGGATGGGAAAGAAAGGAAGGGTAGAGAAAGATAAGTCATCTTCAAAACACTGAGAATTTACCTAAAATAGACTTCAAGATTACTATTAAAGTTATAAGATATAGGTGTGTTTATCTACTCTGATATCTTTTAGAAGTCTAATTCAGTTACAGAAAGCAATGAAAGGAACTATTTTGTACTTTGGGGAGAAAAGAACCAGGTCAGTGGCGGTGGCACACTGTTCCTTTTGAAGCCCATTCTTCTTGATGAGAAGATGCTCAAGACTGGTTCAAGTAATCCTAGTAGAGATAGAAGGAAACTTCAAGATTGGATGGTCAATCAGCTTTTATAGATGAGAAAGAAGGCCCATGAAAGTTAAATCATTTGCCCCTTCTGGAACATAGCAGGTCCTTAACAAATGTCTAATGACTGGCACCACCCCCTCTTTCCTGAATGGGGAGCTTTCTTTCCTTCTCTATTTCTTTAACTTATAACTTTGTGAGAAAAGCCATGAGTCATATCAGGAAACCTTACTGTTCAGAACTAGCACAGAAGCAGAGAGGTTTTTCCATTGCTGGGGAGGGTGGAATAGCGGAGCTCCATGAAAGGGTCAGGAAGGGGGTATAGGGATGGGGAGTTAAGCACAGTCAGGCCCAGCCTTTACCCCTTTTTCTGCTGACAGAGCAGGATTATTTGTCCAGGGAGAATCAACTCATAAAGACAATGCAGAGTTGGTGCTGGGCCCAGCCCTCCTGCCACCTCGTCAGCAGTGCCATTCTCCTAAACTCCCTCTCCCAGCCACGTGCCCATCAGCAGCTCTGTTAACATTATTTTCAGGAAAAGGTCCCCTTAACGGGAGGGGCTGCCAGAGGCTGGCCAAGGGGAGGCTTCACCTGACCCAGAGACCCCAAAGACATGACTTTTCATTAGGTTCAATACATTCCCTTCCTTTTATCTGACTTGGAACTTCATTTAGCTAATTTTACAGGGCTGGTCTTCATTATGCTGGGTCTGACATAGGTGATAAGCTGTCACTTTCCACTACTCACCAAATAGCATATGTTTAGAGAAAGTAGGGAATAGTTTTACCATTACCTTTCTTGTCAACCCCTTTACATTGAAAAAAATGCATCAGCCACAGAATAAAAATGTATTTTAGTTTGACCAATTATGGCTGCACAGAAATTGGAGAAAAAGCTACAAACTTATCTTTACTCTTTGTACATACTTTCTTAAAGATTAAAATGGAAATAAACTCAATTGGTGAGGAGAACAAACTGAAGCAATGACTTAAAGAAATGTTGCCTCTACCTAGTTGGTCTTCTATCCACTGCTACTAAGCTACATATGATGCTGGAGAGACATTAAATAGAATATTCTTCACTTGTTCCAGGATTTAAGGCAACCTACACAAGGCTATCCACAGACAGAACTATCTGCAACACTTTATAAGAAAATCCTCTAGAGCACCAGCCCCAGAGTCAGGAGTACTTGAATTCAAATCCACACTTAAATAGCTGCCTAGCTGTGTGACCTGGGGCAAGTCACTTAACCCCATTGCATTAAATAAGATTTAAAAAATTTAAAAAAAAGATAATCCTCTTCCCCATCACATGGCAAACACTTTATTCTATGTTCAAAGAATCATGAATAATCTTAATGTGTAAATGGGAAAATATCTTGTCAGAATTAAACCTTTTAAAGTAGTATTTTGTTCTACCAAATGAAATGCTTTTTTATTGTCAACAAGCAATAAGCACAGCAGTTTCTTGTATTCTCTATGTGTAATGTGTAAATGTGTAATGGTGACTAATGTGGAAATGTTTTGCAAGACTGCACATGTATAACCTACATTAAATTGCTTGGTTTTCAATGAGGGAAAGGCAAGAGAGAAGGCAAGAATTTGGACCTCAAAAATTTTAAAAAAGCAACTGTTAAAAATGTTATTACATGTAATTAGGGGAAAAATATTAAATTTTTAAAATTTACATTTTAATTAAATTTAACAAAATTTTAAAAAATTTAAATAAATGCAACATTGTATATGATCAACTATGATGGACTGATTCCTCTTAGCAATTCAGTGATCAAGAACAATTCTACAAGATATGATGAAAAATGCCCTCTACATACAGAGAAAAAAACCAGTGTGAATGTAGACCAAAGTTATTTTCACTTTTTAAAATTTGTTTTGTCTTTTCTTTTTTCATTAATTTTTTCCTTTAGTTCTGATTCTTTCATAATATGACTAATCTGGAAATATGTTAAACATATGTGCTGACCTCATGGCTATATGCCTCTGAAACCTGGACAGTCTACCCGCCATGTCAAGAAAACTGAATCACTTCCACTCAAATTGTCTTAGGAAGATTCTGAAGATCACCAGCCAGAAGGTACCAAATACCGAGATCCTTTCCCAGTCAAGCATTCCAACATTACTACAGAGAGTGCAACTACGATGGGCTGAACAGATAGTCAGAATGCCAGTGTACACTATCATCACACAGGACATGTTCACAAGGGGGTCAGAAGAAGCAGACACCCTGAAGGTCTCTCTCAAGAACTTTAGAACTGATTGTACAGCATGGGAGACACTGGCACAGGACTGTCCTGCATGGCATTGCCTCAATAGTGATGGGGCTGCACCCTTTGAGGAAGGCAGAATGGAAGCAGCTCAAAGGAAACATGACATTTATAATAAGTTTAGAGAACTATTTGTGCCTGACCTGTGATACAGGTCATATTGGTCTGATCAGTCACAGTTGAACCCATTATAAAACATAGTGATGTCGTTTTGGTCTTCTTTGATAACAAGTACAAGAACCAACAATATCAGATTGCTCACTGTCAAGAGGAGGGGGAGGAGGGAAGTGAAGGAGGCAGAAAAAAAGCGGAATTCAAAAACTTATAAAAGATTAATGATGGGGGCAGCTAGGAGGCGCAGTGGATAGAGCACTGGCCCTGGAGTCAGAAGTGCTTAAGTTCAAATCTGGCATCAGACACTTAATAATCACCTAGCTGTGTGACCCCATTGCCTTGCCCCCCCCCCATAAAAAGGATTAATGATGAAAAGTATCTTGGCATATAATTGAAAAAATAAAATTTTTTTTAAATGGTGGTAAACAAGCATATGTGTGGGGTGGGAAAAGGGAAGGAGGGAATAAGCGCTTATTAAGCCCTCTCCCCCACCCCCACCCCGTGCCAAGCACTGTGTTGAACTCTATGAGAGAGGTGTTGAAATTATCCTCATTTTGTAGTTCAGGAAAATGAGGTAGACAAAAGTGAAGAGATTTACCCAGAGTCACACTGCCAATAGCTACAGGCACATTTGAACTCAGGTCTTCCTGGCTCCGGGTCCAGCCCTCTCATCTACTTAACCACCAAATTGAGAAAAGCACAAATAACAATAGTCTCATAAGAAACTTTTTTTGTAACAAATAAAGAGACAAGTATTATTCATGGACAGTTTTTCTGAGATAATGCTATCAAGTCTATGCTTTTTACTTTGTTAAAGGTGAAGATGATTGTTGTTTCAGGGAGAGGATATACTTAGGGTTTGCCAAGTATCTTCTCTCTCTCTCTCTCTCTCTCTCTCTCTCTCTCTCTACATCATGCCTTTGCTTCTGTCACATTTTATAAGAGAACCAAAACCAAGGACTGTCCAAAGGCAAGGACTGGATTAAAACAAAAGTAGACATTTCTAATTTAAATCTCCTAATTTTCTAAGTGGAAAACAATCCAATTACAATAATTTGATTAAAATACTGCTTTTCAATAACTGAAAGGCATATCAATATGTTTTGCTGTATAACAATCACCAGTAAAGGATACCATCCCATTTTTAGTGAGTTATCTTTCACTATCAAATATTCAAACAAGCTAGCCTGTTAAGAGTACACAGATGAGTTCAGCTAGAAAAAAATGGCCTTCTATTGCTTTATATCTCATTGAAAATAAGTTGAACTGCAGGACTGACTTTTAAAATCTACTGAATTTAAAGTTGGCAGAGATAATTATATATATAGCATGTGAACCATAATGCTGCTATTCATGGGGGGGGGGGGTGGAACGGGACAAAGATATGCCACTAGTAGAAGTTTGTAATAATTCTATTACAAGGCTAATTTTAATCATTAAATGCTCTTTTGGATTAAAAAGGGGGGGGGGAATCTAGTGTGAAGTCACTTGAAAAATCCTATATCTACTAATACTCTAAATCAAAGACATCTTCAAAGCATATGCAGATCATTTTCATTAAAACTATATTTAACAAGGGGGCGGCTAGGTGGCGCAGTGGATAGAGCACCAGCCCTGGAGTCAGGAGTACCCGAGTTCAAATCTGGCCTGGCCTCAGACACTTAATAATTACCTAGCTGTGTGGCCTTGGGCAAGCCATTTAACCCCATTGCCTAGCAAAAACTTAAAAAAAAAAACCTAAATGGGAAAGTTCAAAAGGTCAAAATTAATGAAGGTTTGGTGCCTTTGTGGACATAGTAATAAAGTAAAATGCTGTGTTCCCTCTCAGATATCTTATAAATTGATACTTCAATGCCTTCATAACTTTGTCACCTTCAGCATGGGTTCCCTCTAGTTACATTTGATCTAATTCATCTACTTCTGTGTTATCTTTATGAGCAAGAGTTTTTAAAAAGAAATCTTTGTAGATTTTTTACTTTTTTCTTCCAATTATTATTCTCCTTTCCATTTCATCTTTCCAATTTCCTTGGGCATTTATTATGCCCAAGTTTCTTTCCCTGGTTTTTACTCTACTGTTTCTCGGGCTCCATCTTCTATCATCTTTCTCCCTAAGATTTTACAAATTAATTTATTATATACTAAACCAGAGTTACCTTTGACTGTTGTCTTTCTCTACTTGGCAAATAAAGTATTTGCCTCAGAATGAGCCAGCTAGAGTTGGGTTCACAGTATACACTGATTCAGTGATGTATGATATGAACTAACATCATTCCTCATTTTATATTATAACTTTTTATTCTGAATCCTCCATCCACATTCCAAGGACATCCCCCTTTACATTGGGTCTTTGAGAGAACTGAATTCAGTGACCTTATTTTAAAGAACAGAAAACTGAAGTTCTCATAGCTTGTCAGAAGGCACTGAATCCAAAGAACAATTACTACATTTCAGCTACTCTGCCTAATTCATAGTAGAAGCAGCAACAAGTTAAGCAGTCAAGTCAATTAACATTATGAAGTACCTATTAGATGCCAATCAAGATACAAAAAAAGCTAGAAGACAAACCCTTTCCCTCAAGGAGTCACAGTGTGATTAGGGAGACTACATGGAAGAGAGATGGGGAGAGGGAGCATTCGCAAAGGAAGAGATGGAGTGTCATGTTCAAGGACCAGCAAAGCCATCAGGTCACAGAATCAAAGAGGAAATGGAAGTGAATGGAAGGGGGAAGGTAGAAAAGGTGAGAAGTCTAGAAATGAGGAAGCAGTTTATGAAGGGGTTTTGAATGTTAAGAAGAATTTTTTTTTTATTTCATTGTCAAAGTGACAAGGAGTCACTGGAATTTACTGAGTAAAGGAGTGACACATTAGAAAAAAAACACGGGTGACTGAGTAGAAGGACTGGAGAGAGGACAGGCTTGAGACAGGTAGACTCACCAGCAGGCTAGTGCAATAATCAAGGAATGAAGTCATGAGGGCCTGCACCAGAGTGGCAGCAGTGCCAGAAGAGAAAAGAACATGTGTTTACAAGGTGTTGCAAAGATGAAACAAAGCCTTGGCAATAGCTTGGATATGGGAGAAGTGAGAAAGCCTGGGGATTTCAGGAAGACTCCTAGGATGTGAGCCTGTGGAAATGGAAGCATAATGATAAACAAAATAATAAGCTGTCCCTCTTCCACATGATACCCTTTAGAGTTAGCAAGTCGCTCTTCTCCACCCCTCAAGCATACTAAACTATAAGAACATAATTTAAGAATGCAAAAACAAATTTAAAAAAAGACTAAAAACTCTAATGCATTTCATTCCTTATCTAGAGCCAGAGTCTCATAAAGTTTTGCATCAGACCTTGAAAGATTTCAGACTGACCTGAATTAGTAATTCAGCTGTGGTATAAAACCAAGATTAAAGCCTCTCTGAAGATATGAAAAAGTAATGTAAAGCTCAAGAAGAGTTCATAACATACTTTAAAGAAATTCAGATTTCTCAGGGAGAAAAGACACTTTGAATCAGGATATTAAGAAGAAAAGAGGAGTGGTAAGCAAAGGGACATGGATAGTAGCTAGTAAGAAGAAAAATGGTTCAGTTTGTCAAATTCAGAACAAATGTGTCTCTTATGGTGTCTTCCGGTACTGAGAGAAGTCAGGAAAGAAAGACAAATATCCTGACAGAGAAGAGACATACAAGGACAAGGATAAAAATCTAAAGCTTGGGGCAGCTAGGTGGCACAGTGGATAGAGCACTGGCCCTGGAGTCAGGAGTATCTAAGTTCAAATTTGGCCTCAGACACTTAATAATTACCTAGCTGTGTGGCCTTGAGCAAGCCACTTAACACTTAACCCCACTGCCTTGCAAAAAAAAAACTAAAAAAAAACTCTAAAGCTCCATAATTATAGCTATTCCTTTTCCTATCCTTACTTATCTCTTCCTAGTTAATCATTTCTATTCTTTATTCCACATCTGCACATCTCAAACAGTATTCTTATAGAAACACGCTTCATAGTAAGAACTCACGGATTGGAGAGGCTAAAAAATTAATTGCATTAAGTTTGAATTCTTGTTGCTATTTTCATTAAGAATAAGTTTACCGGGGCGGGGCAGCTAGGTGGCGTAGTGGATAAAGCACCAGCCTTGGAGTCAGGAGTACCTGGGTTCAAATCCGGCCTCAGACACTTAATAATTGCCTAGCTGTGTGGCCTTGGGCAAGCCACTTAACCCCATTGCCTTGCAAAAGCAAAACAAAACAAAAAAAAAGTTCACCCAGAGTGCCTACTGCTACATAATACACCACAAAGTCAAAAACTAAAAAGAAAGACCCTCTATATATACTCAAATATTCATGAGTGACACTTTTTGTAGTATCAAAGAGCTAGAAACAGTATATATGCTAACTAGCACACAGCTAAACAAACCATGATGAATGATGTAATTATTACTGTGCTATAAGAAAAAAATGACTAAGAAGAATTTAGAGAAATATGGGAAAACATACAACAGCCAGTATTTATAGTGTTTTAAGGTTTGCAAAATACTTTATACGTTATTCAACTGATCCAGGGTCAAATAAGTAGAACATATACAATGTAAAAAGCTGGGGCAGCCAGGTGCTATGGATAAAGCAGGGCCTGGAATCAGGAAAATCTCAATTCAAATCTAGTCTTGGACACTTACTTGCTCTGTGACTCTAAGTAAATCATTTAAACTGTTTGCTTCAGTTTTCTCAAGTATAATAATAGCACCTGTCCTCAGATTATAAGAATCGAATGAGATCTTTGTAAAGCTGTTGTAACAGTAGCTGCTATAGAGAAAGCTCCAGATAAATGCTAATTATTCTTATTATTGGGAAAGAACAAAATCCTAAACTGAAAACTGTAATTTTAATGATCAAGAAGTTTGGACCTAGAGAAAAAAATGAGAGAACATAGCTCTCCCCTTCTGCAGGGGGTAGGGGCCCATGGATCTGAGACACTCATCAGCTGTCATACTCAGCTGGTTTGGTTGGATCACTTCCCCCTCCTCCCCCTTTAATTCTTGACTCTTACAGATGGCTTACTGGAGAAAAGTGGTGAGAAGGCTCTATGTGGAAATATAGGTGGTATAAAAACAAGGGAGATCTTAAAAACACCAAAAAACACACACACCAAAAATCAGTGGGACTCCTGGGTTTCATTAAATAGTTCTATACTTGACCTTGAGCCAGACACTGCCAGAACACAATTGTCTGTACCTACAGCTCCAGGTCCTATCTCAAGGTTTAGGTTGGGGGTTCACCACTATCTGGGGTTAGGGGTTGGAGTGTCAGCACAGGAGGCAAGATTCTTAAATTCTCCATTACCCAAATGAATGCACCAAAAGCGGACCTATGATTAGGAACAATTAAGGAGCAGAGAGGGAAGGAACTCATCTGGGTGGTAGGAAAGGTATAGTTTCTAAGTCATGAAAGGACAAAACAGAATGCTGTGCTAAATTAAGTCCAACAGTTATCTGGGTAACATCTCAAATGCTTGTCAGGGCCTGTGATCCAAAGTCTAGAACAGTAAATCGGGAAAATGCTACCTTGGAAGTAACCCAAACTCTGGTTAGCACTGAAAGCCCTCTACAACCTGGCTCTAGCCTATTTTTCTAAGCATGATCCCCTTCCTACATTCCATACTGCAGACCAACAAGCCTACTACCTACTTGCGTTTCCCTGACAGAAAGCCTGTCCACAGGCTACTGCTTCCTCTACCTAGAATGCTCTCCTTCCTCACCTGTTAGAACTCTGGAGAGCAAGGAAGAGATATCACACTTCTTCATTAAATCCCCAGGGTCTCAGACATTAAGCACATAATAGGAACTAAATAAATGCTTGATGACTGAACCCAAAGCATCAGGGAATCACAACTATCTCATTCTGTCCCTCCATGGTCTATGGTGTTACATAACAAGCTGGTCACCTCCCCATCACTCCACTACCACACTGTACCTGGCTTCCCATCACTGTCAGCCCCGTCAAAAAAACTAAGTTTGGATAGATTCATCATCCCAAAGTTGGCTACCAGACGTCATTCTCTCTCAAAGAAATGATGAAGCAATCTACTAAGTGCAAAGATGTGATCTAGAGTGAGATAGAACTCATCAATCAATGAAATTATTTCAAAACCAATGAGATAATGCAATCTCTGAAAAACATTGATAGCTCTACCTCTATGCTATAATTCAATGGGGACTGTAAAATGTCCCTTAAACTTTTTTTTATTGGGGCTGCTAGGTGGCGTAGTGGATAAAGCACCAGCCCTGGAGTCAGGAGGACCTAGGTTCAAATCCAGTCTCAGACACTTAACATTACCTAGCTGTGTGGCCTTGGGCAAGCCACTTAACCCTGTTTGCCTTGCAAAAAACTTAAAAAAATTTTTTTTTACCTATTTTGGGTATAAATTCCTTGAAGGTAAGAATCCTCTGTTGTTCAATTTTCTGTCTCCCATAGTGTCTTACTTATTGTATTAGGCTCCTTGTAAATGTTTGCTGAATGAACTGTATTTGCTGTTGTGGAACTGTAAAGATTTTAAAGAAGGAAGAGAGAGTCTAATCCTGTTTATCCTTAAAGAACCTAATGAACTTTTTTTTAATGAGTGGAGTCTATTGGGTGGAAGCAAAACTTCATGATCCTATTATAAAAACATTCCCAATCAAGACAAGAGTTAGATATGATAGAAAATATGGCAGAAAACAGAGCAGAACACCTGAGTCACTACTAGGGTTAGAAGCTCAATACCTTGTTCCTAAAAGTTTCAGATATATGAAAGCAAATGAGGGAACTCTCATTCTATTTCCTCTATGTGAGAACTGAACTGCAACTATACTTTTATAAAAAGAAGAAATGAAAATCAAAACAGGTAAACAAATGGTAAGCCGGTAATGGGGTTATAAGACTGTATTTATATAACAGATTTAGACACTTTGATCTCTTCTCTGAGCCTAAAGCCTCTCAGTCATCACAGAGGACATCTTTTGTTGCATTGTACTGAAATCATTCGAAGGTATCAGAGGAGTCAGCTGCTTGCTGAAGTCCAAATCAGATTAAAACGTAAATAGGAAATATTTGACAAAATAAAAACAGAATATAGATGTTAATATGTGATTATCTAAATCACAAATCATGCAAAGATCCTTTATGTATAATTTTTTTTCTACTTGAGTTTGATACCACCGTTGTACATCATACAAGGAACAGATAAAAATATTTTCACAACTGTTTTGTTATTAAGATTTCAATCTATTTTTGTATTCAGAACGCTATCAAAATCATCTACATCAGTTATCTAAAAGAATTGTAGAATTTTAGAGCAAAAGACTTCAAATAAGGTACAGTTTAATTTACAGATGGGGCAACTGAGGGCCTGAAACTGATGTGACTTGCCTACTTTTTCTTTTTTTCGCAAGGCAAATGGGGTGAAGTGCCCTGCCCAAGGCCGCCGCCGGCTCGTTAGGAGCGGCCGAGGCCGCGCTTGAACCTTTAACCCGCTGTTAGGATGGTTTTAGCTCAGACCTTGAGAAGTCTGTACTCTCCTAACATTCGAGTTTAAGCCCTCGTAATGACTGCGGCCGTGCACACACGCGGGGCGGCAATGCCAACGCTGCACGATCAGGAGGACACGCTGCTTTTCGCACCGGGACGCCCGGGAAGCGGGGGGGGGCTTCCAGCCCTCGGCTCGGCCGGCCCGGCCCGGGCAAGGCTCGTCATCGGGGCGCTGCGGGGCCGGGACCCCCCGCCCGCTCCCCCCGGAGGGGCCCGTCCCCCCTGGGGCCCGGGGCCCGCTCCCGCCGGCCCGTCCCCCCGCGGCCCGTCCCCCCGGGGCCCGCTCCCGCCGTCCCGTCCCCCCGCGGCCGCGTCCCCCCCGGATCCGCTCCGGCCCGTCCCCCCGCGGCCGCGTCCCCCCGGGACCCGCTCGCCCCCGCCCCGCCCCGCCGGCCCCGAGGGGCTCATAATGGCCGTGACCGCTCCGCGAGGCCCGGGGCAGGGGCGCCGCCCCTCCCCCCGCGGCCCGGCCGGCTCTGACCTGCTCCGCCGCCTCCGCCGCCTCCGCCGCCTCCGCCCCGGCCCCGGGCCCGCCCCGCCTCCCGCCCGGCCTTCCGCCCCCCACGAACACCCCGCCGCCGCCCCGGCGCCCCCCGCCGCCGCCCCCCCACCTACCGGGCCGGGCCCCGGGCGGAGCGCGCCAGGCCGCCCCGAAGAGGGCGAGCAGCCGCGGGAGGCCGCCCCCGCGCGTCCGCGGCCCGCCGGCCCACGAGGCGGAGCTCCCCAGGCGCCGTGGGGGCGGGGCGGCCCCTCCCGAGGGCTGCGGGGCGCGGGGCGGGGCCGGGCTGCGCGGCGCGGGGAGGCGAGGGGCCCGGGGCCCGGGGCCGGGGAACCCATGCGACCCCCAGGCCACACAGCCCCGCGATGATTGTCTGAGGTCGGATTTGAACGCAGCTCCTCCCGTCTCCCCGCGCGGCGCTCCACCCGCTGCACCACACCACCTAGCCGCCCCACAACAGCCTATCCTGTACCACAGCTTTAGAGAGAAAAACAGCTTTTCTAAGAGACCTGAGAACTTAGATCGATGTAATGACAAACACCACCACTTCCAGAGCAGTCGCTCAATTGCTGCTCCTGGAGGACTCCTAAATTTTCGGACGTGACCCATCAATACGGGAAAATAATTTGCTTCACTTTGTATATATCTAACAAGGACTTTATTTTCTTCCTTCTCTCATTCTCCTTCCCCCCTTCCTTTCCCTCTTCTTCCTCCTGAGAGGAAGAGAAAACGAATACCTGTTAAAGTGAACAAAACAATAATTGTTTAAAAGTTATTTGTAGTAATTGTGCCCTCAGTGGCAATTTTCTGCGCTGTCTGAAAAGAGAGGTAAGGTGACTAGAGGGTCAAAAAATAAAAGCAACAAGAATGTTAAAAAAAAATTTATTTACATGGAATTGAATTAAATACAAAAAATTATAACTAAAAAAAGACGAGTCTGAATGCAAATCAAAGCATCCTATTTTCACTTTAAAATTTGTTTTTCCTTTTTATGATTCTCTTGTTCTGATTCCTTTTTTTTTACATTATGACTAATATGGAAATAGGTTTACATGATTGTACATGTACAACCTATATCAGATTGTTTGCTGTCCTGGGGAAAGGGAGAGACAGAAAGTCTTACAAAGGTGAATATTGTAGAGAACTCAGTCAAATTTATTAAAAATAAGTGCTGTTCCCCATGATCACAAGACATATGAACAGTTTTCACATAAGGTTATCAATGCAATCTATTTAAATCATTTTTTTAAAATGTCCTAACTCACTATTGATAAGAGGAATGTAGGTTGGAACAATTCTGAGATACAACTATTGGACTGGCTAATGGGACAGAAAGGGAAAATGACAAATATTGGAAGGAATGTAGGTTAAGTGAGATATTTACACACTGTTGGAGGAGTTACAAAATGATTGAACAATTCTGTAGAGCAATTTGGAACTTTGCCCAAAGGGCAAAAACCATGCCTACCCTTTGGCCTAGTGGTGCCACTGCTAGGTCTATGTTCCAGACCAGATGAAATACAGGAAGAAAAGAGTCTATATGAATAGGGATATTTATATTTTCTGATATCAGGGAACTGGAGATTCAGGTGATGCCCATTGCTTGGGGAATGGCTGAACAAATTGTGGTATGTGACTGAGATGAAATGCTGTTCTGTTATGGGAAATGATGAACAGGATGCTCTCCATTAAAAAACTCATATGAGCAGATGCTATGGGGAATGTACTGTATACAAAATAACAGCAAGATTGCAAGATTCTCATCAATGCTATGACCCAAGAGAACTCTGAGGGACTTAATAATAAAGAATTCTGTCCATCTCAAAGACAGAACTGATGGTATCTGAATACAGATTGAAGCATGCTTTTTTTTCTCACTTTTTCTTGAGGTTTCTCTTTTTGGGGGAGGGGATATGTTTACATTTACAACATGACTATTGTAGCAATTTTTTTATAACTATACCTTTTTTTAGTTTTTGTAAGGCAGTGGGGGTTAAGTGACTTCACCAAGGTCACACAGCTAGATAATTACTAAGGTCACATTTGAACTCAGGTACTCCTGACTCCAGGGCCAGTGCTCTATCCACTGGGCCACCTAGCTTCCCCATGACTACACATTTATAACCTATATCAAGTAACTTGCTTTCTCAAATAGGGGAAGTGGAGTGGAAGGAAGGGGGAGAATTTAGAATTGAAGCTTTTGGAAGTGAATGTTGAAACTTGTTTTTCACATGTAACTGGGTGGGGGAATAAAAAAAGGTGAATATTGAAAACTATCTCTATATGTTATTGGGGGAAAATAAAAAACTATTAAGACAAAAAAATTAATCACTTGGGAAGATTTTAAATTTTTTTAACATGGACCATAGAAGTTAGAGATGTCTGGTTCAACCCCTTGCTGAATTTCTACTGTTACCCTTTGTATGCCCTTTCAAATATTAAAACACATTTGTGATCCTATTTCAGAATTTCCACTAATGGTGCAGATAGCATCCTAGCTATATGTGTGATTCTTGCCTCTACCCTCCCAAGAGTTAGCCACTGTGTCCATCCAAAATACTGGAGACCTTCCTGCCTTCATCCTATTTATTTTGATCACTCAGTTTTACCTTCCAAATCATTTTGTTGTTTCCATCCTGCTACTCACCACCCCCAGGTCACCTGACTGCAATACCTTCTCTACTTCTCCCAAGGCCTGAGCACCAATTGACCAAGGCGCAAAAGGTGAGACAGAAGGTCAGTTTGACCATCCATCATTTGTTAACTACCTATTTGCACAGGTGAACTTCAAAGAAAATATTCCCTGCCTTCAAGGAATTTTTGTGGGGAGAAGTGGGGAAGGTGAAGGAGGCAGTAAGACAAACAGTAAAGAATTAGAAAATCCTCAGTTTTAATAGTATAAAAAGTCATTTCTATAATAAGGGGAGTCATTAAGGGGTTTAGGAAAGACCTACTGGAGGAGATAGGCTTTGGGGAATCTGGAAGGAAATTTAATAATTCCAAGGGCAACTAGGAGGTGAAGTGAATAGAAAGCACCAGGAAAATATAATTCAAATCTGCCTTCAGATACTTGCTTAGTGGTGTGATCCTGGGCAAATCACTTGACCCTGTCTGCCTCAATTTCCTCATTTATAAAATGAGCTGGAGAAGGAAATAGCAAACTGCTCCGGTATCTTTGCCAAGAAAATTTCAAATGTGGTCACAAAGAATTGGACACAACTGAAACTCAACAAAAGAATTCTAATGTAACTTTTATGACTAGGTCCACCCTGGGGACCAGTTGGCCTGTTATCCAACACAGAATTCCCACTACCTGAAGGATATTGGGGAGTCTTGGCCTTTGGCTTAAGCCTCCCCAGCTTTGTTCCTCCCATTGTAGGACACAAATTGCTAGTGCCCCAATTCTATTTAACTACCTCAACATCAAATTAGCTTTTTTGAAAGAATTTACTTGAAAACTATAACAATAAATATTACCCCCCATACATTTGGGCATAATTCTCTTCCCCCTTCTCACCCCCAAATATTACTGTGGCCTGGATAGAGGGAGAGATTAAGCTCACAGTTTAGTTCAGTTCCTATACAGTATTATTCCTACCACCAAGTTCAAGTCCAAAACCCAGCTGGGCTGGCTAGCATCCCTAGACCCTTGCTCCTCCAGGCTTCCTTCTACTGGGTTGTCTGCAACACCTGGCCTGGATTTTGATTCCTGGATCCCCATGGCTCATGCTTCTGGGTCAGATCCGAGATTCTATTCCCTGAAACTATAATGGAAAAAAAAATGAGCAAATGTGCCAAATACTTAGGCTCATTTCTTGGAATCATATGGCCTAAAATGGGGGTGGGTGAGAATGGAGGGAAGAAAGCATCCCTTCCCCACTCTCTCCTTTTACATAGTGTTAAGGGAAAGAATTCTTCACCCTCAGACCTAAATGCCCAAAAAGCCCTTCAGACTATTTTTAAACTCTTCAGACTCCACAGCCAATGGAAAAAGGCTACTCAGAGATATATGATAGTTCAACACAAAATGTTCACCCTTGTCCTCCATTTTTCCAGAAGTCTCCTAGTGCCTTCCACAAGAGTGGTACCATCTTAGGTGGTCTGGACATGCTCCAAACTTCCATTCCACTAAAATGGAAGAGGTGGATTTTAGGTATTGGAGGAGGGGAAGAGGTAGACAGCCTGGACAAATCATGAGGTAATTCTGTTTTAGAACATAGATTGTTAAAAGGGAAATTATATATAATAAGTCTAGAAATATAGGTTTGCCCCAGATTGTTAAATGCTTTAAATACCAAACCAAAGTTTGGTATTTGATTTTTGGTTCCAGAGGCATCAGGTAGCCACTGGAGCTTTGGGGGGGGGGATTGTATTAGTATTATTATTTTAGTATTATTGCTTTGACAGCTATGTGGAGAGTAGATTGGAGATTAATGTAAAAGCTTTACATTTGGTTTAAAAAAATTAACTTTTAGAAGTACAAAATGGGGGGAGGGCATAGATAACAGTTTGTTGGAAATAGAGCTCAATATGAATTAATAATTAGTAAGGTGGTATATCAGCCAAAAAAACTAAAGTCGTGGGGGGGGGGGGCTTTGCAGGGCAATGGGGTTAAGTGACTTGCCCAAGGTCACACACCGAGGTAATTATTAAGTGTCTGAGGTCACATTTGGACTCAGGTCCTCCTGACTCCAGGACTGGTGCTCTATCCACTGTGCCACCTAGCTGCCTCTAAAGTCATCTTAATGTCCATTAAGAGAGGTATAATATGAGAAAGACAGTGAGAGAGAGGCATAAGTATCCAGGATTAGGGAAGTGATGACACTGTATTGGTCAGATGAGATCTCGACATTGATAAACTTGAAGGCATGACCAAGATGATGAACTGTGAGCTAATGTTACATGAGGATCAAATGAAGGAACTGAACTGGTGGATTTCCCTTCCAGTCCTCTGGGATTCTCTGATTTTGTGGTTCTGAAAACTATGCTACTACAAACTTCTTGTTATCTTACTTTGCCTTCATATTATACTCTCTGAATGCTTCTAGTCATCTACTTTCAGACTTGCAAAGCCCTTTACATTTATTTCATTTTATCCATCCAACAATCATGAGAAGTAGGTGATATTATCTCCATTTTATAGATGAGGAAACTGAGTCTGAAAAAGGTTAAGTGACTTGTCCAAGGCCACAGAGCTAGTAACTGTCTGAGGGAGTATTTGAACCCAGGCTTTTCTGGCTATGAGCTAAGATCCTATCCACAACATCTAGCTGCTCATCCACTCCCATGTCTCCAGTGATTATTTCTTAAATTCATATATCCAAACTAATTCATTCCCTGAGTTCTTAATTTCCTATTTCCAACAACCTGGATGATCACTTAAATTCAACACACTAAAAACTGAATTTTAAATCCTTTGCCTCCAGACTCTTAAATCTCTCAATATTTGTAATTCTGTTGATGGCACCACTGTTTCTAGTGGCCCAAGTTCAAAATTCAGTCATTTTTGTCTCTTCTATGTTCCTCATCCTTATATTGAATTAGTCTCAGAGTCATCTATTCTATTATGTACTTTGTCAATAATCTTCACATGTAACTACCGTCTTCTCTGTTTGCATTGCTATCACCATAGAGCATTCCTTCATTACTAGATTATAAAAGCTTATTAAATGGATTCCCTGCCTCCAGGCTTTCATCTCTAGTCTGTCCTTTATGCAGCAATGAAAATCAGCTTCCATTACACAAGTCATCTATACACAAGAAACTTCCCAGGCTCCCTAATTCCTCTAGGATAAAATATAAACAAACTCCTTAACTTTGTACTTAAGATCTTTCTCATTATGGCTCTAAACTACCTACCCCTCCTAACTTCACAGGACTCCCCTTCAGGGACTCTGAGTTTCTGCTAAAACTCTGCTATTCAGTTTTTGTTTTTGTTTTTTTTTTTGCTATTCACTTTTCTAGATAACTTTATCCTGACTTCTATATCTGTATAACCTTATGGGCTATCTCAAATGTTGGGAACATATTCCCTCTACCTATCTGGCTATTAAAACTACTTCTTTTCCTTTCCCAGATTTTTAAAGCATTTTTTGGAGGTCCTGCTCACAGTCTACCTTCTGCCATCCATATAAGGGTTTGTGTGTGTTTGTGTGTGTGTGTGTGTGTGTGTGTGTGTGTGTGTGTGTGTGTGTTCCATCTCTTCTTAGATTATAATCTAGTGGGCAGAACCTTTGTTGTTTCACATCTTTATATTATCAGCACCTAGTACAGTGTTTTACACACAGAGTAGGCACTTTATAAATGTTAGTTGACTTGAGTTAATCCTTAATTGTAGTAAAAATACATCTGTGCATTACTTTAGAGTATCTGATCTTATACCAGCTATTTCTTTATCTAAGTCTTCTGACTTAGAACAGTTCTGAATTAGAATTTGTCATATTATAATTTTTATGTTATTTTATTTATTAGAATATTGATATCTAATTCTTATTTTATTGCATATTATTATTAAATCTGAAGTTATTTTAAATTCAGATTATTTAATCTGAATTTTGTTTTAAAGGTAGTCTCCTGCATTTAAAAATTTTTCTGAAACAACTTGCAGTGAAGATTTTGCACAATGAGTTCTGGAGTGTTATCTTTTAAAATATCAGAATTCTAAATGAAAGTCCTAAGAGCCACAACAATTCCACCTAAAGATGCTGCTATTGTCAGAATGAACCAGGTATGATAGTGAAGTATAGGGCATAACCTGATATTCCTCAGCAAACTGCTTTGATTCCTTACAGGGCTCTTCCTCCGTTCTCTCTACATTCTTAGCACCTTTAGAAGTAGCAACCTCATGTGAGCAGTGACAAAGGATACAAGTGGCATGCTGCTTAGTCACAAAGACCATTTCATCTCTTTATGGCCCAGTTAATCATCAGGTCAATAAGCATTTTTTAGTCCCCTGGGGCCTGGCAATGTGCTAGGTGAAGGAAATACAAAGGTAGTACCTTGCCCCCAAGGAGCTTCCATTCTATCAGGGGTTAACTGAGGTTACTCATTTACAAATGGTATACTAGGAAGTGACTATGAATACTGGCATATTTTAGTTCCAAACTCCAAAGAGTCTCTTTTTTTTTAGGTGTTTTTTTTTTTGCTAGGCAATGGGGTTAAGTGGCTTGCCCAAGGCTACACAGCTAGGTAGTTATTAAGTGTCTGAGACCTGATTTGAACCCAGGTACTCCTGACTCCAGGGCCGGTGCTTTATCCACTGCGCCACCTAGCAGCCCCCCAAAGAGTCTCTTGGAAAGATAATTCTGGGAGAGATTAAGATTTATAAAAATATCACTATTAATGTAGCAAATGCATTGTCTGACAATATAAAAGGCAGAGGATTTTATTTTAGGATTTCTGAAAAGAGGGATTAGAGTACAAAAACACAATTAAATACTACTTAAAATAGTAACAGCTGGGCCAGGAAAAATATAATGAGCTTCTGAAAGCCTGGAGGCAGTTGTGGTATGATAGCTTGAAAGAGAGCTGGATAGGAATCAAGAGAATCAAAGTTCCATCTACCAGTTTGATCTTCAGCAAGTCATTTCCTCCCTTTGGGCCTCAGTTTCCAGATTTTGTTAAATAAGTCAGTCGAACTAGATGACCTCCAAAATCTCATCCAGCTTTAAATCTATAATCATAAAACCAATTGTAGACTTTCATGAACTGAGGGAAGTGAGTAGAACCAAAGGAACATTGTACACATTAATAGCAACATTGTGTGCTGAGCAACTATGATGCACTTGCCCATCCCAGCAATACAATAATCAAAAACAATTCTAAAGGACTTGTGATAGGAAACACCATCCACATCCAGAGAAGGAACTATGGAATCTGAATGTAGACCAAAGTTTACTCTTTGTAAATCTTTTAATGTTATATGTATCATGAGTTTTTTCTCCCTCGTGGTTACCCCCCTTTTTGTCCTGATTCTTCTTTCAAAGCAAAATTAATTTAGATATATATTTAATATACTTAAACATGTATAGATTAGATTAGATTGATGTCTGTCAGGGGAAAGGGAGGAGGAAAGGAAAGGAGGGAGAAAAATGTAAAACTCAAAACCTTACAAAAATGATTGTTGAGAACTATCTTTGCATGTTGGAAAAATAAATTTAAACAAATATTATCTTACAAAGTGATGTGTATTGTGTACAGAATAACAGCAATATTGTAAGATGATCTACTCTAAATGACTTAGCTACTCTGAATAATATTATGGTCCAAGACAACTTTGAAGGACATAGGATGAAAAAATGCTCTCCATCCCCCCCCCCAAATAATTGATGTCTGAATATAGACTGAAGCATACTTTATTGCCAGGCTTTTTTGCCTATATTTTCTTTTACAACATGATTGTGATGGAAATGTCTTACGTGACAACATATGTATAATCTGTATTGAATTTCTTGCCTTCTCAATGAAAGGGGGATGGGGAGGGAGGAAGGGAGAGAATTTGGAACTCAAAATGCTAAAAATAAATGTTTAAAATTATCTTTACATGCCCGGCCACTGGGATAAAAACTCCCTCTTTGATAAAAATTGCTGGGATAGTTGGAAGTTAGTATGGAAGAAACTTAGATTAGACCAACACCTCACACCCTTTACCAAGATAAGATCCAAATGGTTACAGGACATAGACATAAAAAACAATACTATAAGCAAATTAGAAGATCAAGGACTAGTCTACCTGTCAGATCTATGGAAAGGGGAACAGTTTATGACTAAGGAAGAGCTGGAGAACATCACTAAAAACCAATTAGATGATTTCGATTACATTAAATTAAAAAGCTTTTGCACAGATAAAACCAATGTAATCAAGATCAAAAAGAAAAGTAGTAAATTGGGAAACAATCTTTACAATTAATGATTCTGACAAAGGACTCATTTCTAAAATATACAGAGAACTGAGTCATATTTTTAAAACAAAAAGTCATTCCCCAATTGACAAATGGTCAAAGGATATGCAAAGGCAATTTACAGATGAGGAGATCAAAGCAATCCATAGCCATATGAAAAAATGCTCTAAATCATTAATTATTAGAGAAATGCAAATTAAAGCTTCTCTGAGGTACCACCTCACTCCTCTCAGATTGGCCAGTATGACCAGGAAGGATGATGATCATTGTTGGAAGGGATGTGGGAAATCTGGGACACTATTACACTATTGGTGGAGCTGTGAACTCATCCAACCCTTCTGGAGAGCTATTTGGAACTATGCCCAAAGGGCAACAAAAATGTGCATACCCTTTGACCCAGCAATACCACTACTGGGTCTATACCCTGAAGAGATGAGGAAAAAGGGTAAAAACATTACTTGTACAAAAATATTTATAGCAGCCCTGTTTGTGGTGGCAAAGAATTGGAAATCCAGTATATGTCCTTCAATTGGGGAATGGTTTAGCAAACTGTGGTATATCTATGTCATGGAACACTATTGTTCTATTAGAAACCAGGAGGGATGGGATTTCAGGGAAACCTGGAGGGATTTGCATGAACTGATGCTGAGTGAGATGAGCAGAACCAGAAAAACACTGTACACCCTAACAGCAACGCGGGAGTGATGTTCAGCCTTGAGGGACTTGCTCATTCCATCAGTGCAACAGTTGGGAACAATTTTGGCCTGTCTGCAAAGGAGAGTACCATCTGTATCCAGATAAGGAGCTGTGGAGTTTGAACGAAGTACAAGGACTATTCCCTTTAATTTTGAAAAAAAAAACCAGATATCTTATTGTCTGATCTGGTTACCTCTGAGAATTCTGTTCTCTTTAAGGATATGATTTCTCTCTCATCACACCCAATTTGGATCAAGGTACAACATGGAAACAAAGTAAAAACTGATGGAGTGCTATCTGAGGGGTGGGAGTTGGGGGGACGGAAGCAAGATTGGGAGAAAATTGTAAAACTCAAATAATATCTTTAATAAAAAAAATAAAATAAAATAAAAATTATCTTTACATGTAACTGGGAAAAAACAAAATACTAAATAAAACAAAAAAAAACAAATAGTATCTTATTTGATCCTTTCAACAACCATGCAAGATAGGTACTGTCCTTTTCCTCTTTTTCCAGTTGGGGAAACTGAGAGAGAAAGAGATTAGGTGAATTGCTTACTTTCATACAACTAGTAAGTATACCAGGCAGGATTGAACCCAGGTTTTTTTACTCCCAGGCCAGTGTTCTACTACCACACCAATTACTAGGGATAAAGGGAGGATGCTTGCATGGTGAAGGGTTGCTTAATTGGTGTAGGCTTCAGATCCTGCAAGAAACCAGTGATGGAAGCTTCTTGGCTGGGAACAACTCCTGAAGAATAATGAGTCTTTAGCAGCTGGAGCTAAGCCAGGCAATAGCTTGTTTTGTACAAAGTAAGGGATCTCTTACTCCTACCCAACCTTAAATGCAACTTTTAAAGTGAGGTCCCTCTTGAGTCCTCAAAATCTCCACCTACCTGGCTACTGCTGCCCCAAATCTCTTTACTTAATAAATCTTTCATTCATACAAACAGTTCACTTGAATGAAACTCATTCCCACTTAAATGTCATCAGTTCATCAGCAAGTGTAAATAACTGGGTGAGATTACTTTTGTCATATCAAAAATAGAGTTATAGGGTGGCTAGGTGGCACAGTAGAGCACTGGCCCTGGAGTCAGGAGGACCCAAGCTCAAATTTGACCTCAGACACTTAATAATTACCTAGCTGTTTGGCCTTGGGCAAGCCACTTAACCCCATTGCCTTGCAAAAAAAATCTAAAAAAAATCTAAAAAAAATAGTTATAAAACTGGAGACTAGGTGTTTCCAGTTGAGTAGGCAGTAATTAACAGGAAGAGGAGAGGAAGGGATATGGAAAAGGGAGGGCAGGAAATAAAAGACAGAAGGAGAGGAAGAGGAGGGAGGAGTAGAAAGGAGGAAAAGAGAATAGAAAAGAAGGGAAAGGGAAGGAACAGGAGAGGGGAGAAAGAAAGCAGAGGAGGAGGAGGAAGGGAGAAAGGGAAAGATGGGAGAGGCAAGGAGAGGAGAGGAGGGAAGAAGAGAGGAGGGAAGGAGAGGAGAGAAGGGAAGGAACTGGAGAGAGGGGGGAGGGAAAAGAAGAAGAGGAGGAGGGGAGGGAAGGAGGGAAGGGAAAAGATAGGAGAGGGAAGAAAAGGAAAAGAGAGGGGAGGAAAAAAGGGAAGGGAAAGAGGGAGAGAAGGTTGGCTCATTTCACAATTTTATAAAGGGTCATCCCTGTTTACCTTTAAGGCCATTTCATAAATAGAAACTCTGTCAGGAGGTATTTTTGTCTTCCTCTACCCATAGTGGCAGCCTGGTGGGGGGCAGGGGAAAAACATTGCTTGTGAGCCACACGATGCATACCAACACGCCTTCAAATGATTTATGAATATTTTGCCTCCCCCCCCCCCCATCCAGCTTCTTTATAAAGGAGCTTTATTCCCTAAGAATGTCAGTGTAGTGTGGTGGAAAGATTTTTGACTGTAGAGTCAGGAGACCTGTGCTCAAGTTTCAGCTGTTTTAAGTAACTTAATGAGTTAGGGGCTATGATTCCTCAATTTTCTTATCTGTCAAATGGGACATCAGCTAGATTGATGGTTCCCAATTTTTTACAACTTAAAAAAAACCATTTAAATATAAAAACTTACAGATTCTTAATGATTGTAGTTCTGCTGTAATCATTACTTGTTAAATATATATACATATATCTATATATAGCTGGTTTGTATATAGCTATTTAGATGTTTTCTGCATTGGAATGTGAAGTTCTTGGAATGGGGATCTTAGTTTTATGTCTTTTTTATCCCCAGATCTTAGCTCAATTTTTGACACATATTTATTAAAAGCTTATTGACCTATTTACTAACTATTGCTGCTAGCACTTCAAGTTAGTGGAAATGAGTAGCAGTTATATCTATTGTCTGTGAAAACACAAGCAAAAACTACTTTTAAATAATTTATATTTTATTAAGTACAATAATAATAATAATATACTGGCATCACTGTTGGTGGAATTGTGAACTGATCAAATCATTCTGGAAAAGAGTTTTGATTAGATTAGTATTTTTTTTCTTTTGGCAAGGCAATGGGGTTAAGTGGCTTGCCCAAGGCCACATGGCTAAGTAATTATTAAGTGTCTGAGGGCAGATTTGAACTCAGGTACTCCTGACTCCAAGGCCAGTGCTCTGGCCACTGTGCCACCTAGCCACCCCCCCCCCCTCAGAAAACAATTTGGAACTAAACTCAAAGGGCAACCAAATTGTGCATATCTTTTTATCCAGTAATACCACTGCTAGGTCTATATCCCAAAAAGATGATAAAAATGGGAAGGACCCACATATTCAAAAATATTTATAGCAGCTCTTTTTAGTGGTTGCAAAGAACTGTAAATTGAGGGATGCCCATCAATCAGGGAATGACTGAACAAGTTGTGATATACAAATATAATGGAATGCTATTGTTCTATAAGAAATTATGAGCAAATAGATTTCAGGAAAAACCTGGAAAGATTTATATGAAATGATGCTAAGTGAAGTGAGAAGAACCAGGAGAACATTTTTCACAGTAACAGCAACATTATATGTTCAACTATTTTAGACTTGGCTCATCTTTGCAATACAATGATCAAAGACAATATTATAAGACCTGTGATGGAAAGTGCCATCCACATCCAGAGGAAAAACTATGGAGTTTGAATGCAGATGGATGCATACTATTTTCACTTTTAAAAAATTTTGTTTTCTATTTGTTGGTTTTCCCTGTTGTTCTTTCACAAAGTGACTAATAGAGATATGTTTGACATGATTATAAATGTATAACCTCTAACAGATTTCGAGCTGTTTTGGGGAGGGGGGAGGAAAGGGATAGAAGGAGAAAAAATTGAAGCCTAAAATCTTACAAAAATGAATGTTGAAACTATCTTTTCATGTAAGTAAAAAATTGACTATTGACCAAAAAATGCTGGCATCTATATTGCACTTTGAGGTTTGCAAAGTACTGTATGAATACTATCTCATTTTAACTTCACAATTAGGGAGCAGATGTTATTATTAATCCCCATTTTACAGATGAGACAACTGAGACAGGCAGCATTTCACACATTATCTAAAGGAGAATGTGGACTCAGGTCTTCTTGACTCCAGATCTTTCATTTATCTACACCATTTTGCCTAATACATATAACTATGAGATATACTATTTATATAGTCTACAGAAGAAATGCATAACCCATAAATCTATTAAAGGACAGATGGATCAGGTTGAATCTGGGAAGCTTAGTAATAATAAAATCACAATTATGGCTCATGCCTACACCCTGGGAACTTTAGATTTGGCCTCCTTCCTTGATCTTATCTAGGTAGTTTCAGTTTCTTTCCCAGCACCAAACTAATAAGGTTCAGATTTATAGATTATACACAGCAAATAAAAAAATTATTATCTAAGCCTCCTCCATTAAGTCCCATCTATCTTTCAGAACCTATACAGATCACATAGCCAAGTACTACTGAAGGGCAAGGTCTGCGTCTGCTCCTCTGCATCATGTATCTTGTGTCATCCTCCTTGGACCTTGGTATGGTCTACATGCCCTCCCAACATTCCACCATAGATAAGAGCCTAGTACTCTCCTTACTGCATCCCACTTCCATAGCTGCCATCTGTTTCCTGTGGTAGTTGCTGCTTCCTACAGAAAGTGACAGCTTCATTAATTAGAAATCGTTTGTTCGGATTGGTCAATACATTTTCAGCTTAGCTACTTTTCCAATAGTCCTGGTATCTGACACATACACCAAAAAAAGGGACCTTTTAAACAGTTGTCAAGGTTCCCAGCTCACCTTTCTCAATCAGTTTGGTTCTCACTTCTTGGTGAGTCAGAATGATTTTCCCATTTATACATTTTTCTGTCCTTTCTACTCATATTTCTAGAATAATAAATTATAATACTTCTGCCTTCAGTTATAGCAATGGCCTTCTCAGAAGAATTTTTAAAATGTACAAAATAAAATACATACAATTAGCAAAGAAACCAATTATATTGAGATAACTATATATATATATATTCACATTTTAGAGTCAAAGATTTGCAAATCAGAAGACCTGCCTCATATTAGGCCTTTGCTACTTAGTTACCCTATATGATGACTTCAGAAAAGTCTCTTTATCTCTCTGGATCTCACTCTCTCCATCTGCAGAATAATAGTAACAGGGGTTGAAAGTAGACAACTTCTAAATCTAAAATTTTTTGGCTCTCATTGTTATCTATATCAAATATTGTTTGACTTAAAGGTCCTTTCTTTTTTTGCCTCATTATCCCTACCTAGCATAGTATCTTTTTTTTTTTTTAGGTTTTTGTAAGGCAAATGGGTTTAAGAGACTTGCCCAAGGCCACATAGCTAGGTAATGATTGTATCTGAAGACAGATTTGAACTCAGGTACTCCTAACTCCAGAGTCAGTGCTCTATTCACTGCACCATCTAGCTGCCCCCCCCCTAGTGTAGTATCTTGTTTATGGTAGTTGCTTCAGAAGATCACATTGAATGGATAGATCTTGAGAACAGAAATATTCAGGAAGAGAAGACAATGTTAAAACTAGAAGCTAACACAGGTGATTGTCACAACTGAAATCCTTTCTGAGAAGAGCTCCAAATAACCTGTTTAATCCCTGGTCCTAACTGGGAGAGTAGCCACTTCCCTCACAGTGAATGATGAAGGTTACTTTAGGTAAACCAAGTTTCCCTCCCTAATTATTTTGTTAGGACCTACCAAAATAGTTCTGTATAATGATTAAAAAAGAATAAAATGAACTCAAGACTTTTAGGTGAGTTAAACAAAACAGTGCCCAAAGCAATTTGGACAACAGAGCTCCTAAAGTCACTAACTTCCCAAAAAGACCAAAGGAAGAATAAGACTCAGAGGTACAAAAATATTTATAATTACTATTTGTGGTGGCAAAGAACTAGAAACTAAATACATGCCTGTCCATTGAAGAATAGATAGTAAGGTATAGGAATGTGATGGTATACTTTTGTGATGAAAGAAATGACAACAAGGAGGGATTCAGAGAAACCTGGGAAGATTTATATGAATTGATTAAAGGTTAGCTGAGCAGAATGAGAATAATTTATAAGGATAATATGGGATTGGTCAATAAAATCTCATTTATAGAAGTGCCTGATGACATAGAATGAAAGGAAGATCTGCTTTCCACTTCAGAATAGAAATGAAAAATAGAATACCAGTGCAGATATTCTATTAATATTTCCAATCTGCTAACTAAATGGTAGAGATACTGACTTTTTATTGACTAATGCTAAGCTAGAACTGGGTGTTCATTCAAAAGGCACTTAGCCAAATCCCTCATCTGTCTCTCAGTCCTTCCCTCTCCCCCCTCCCCCAAACTACAACCCTGGCTTTATGTTATAAAGGCTCCACAGGGTGTTACCAAGTTTCCAGTAGAAGGGTGGAGACTGAGTGAATAAATCCAGTTACCCCACCCCACTAAAAATAAGTGATAAAAATGCTACTCCCGACTCCTTAACCAGGTGAGAACATGCCTCAAATAATCAATCATCAGTTTAGATTAAGTGCAAAAAAAAGTTCTTAAACAATAAGAATGATGTTACGTAATTAGAGAAAATGTTTCAATTGTGTGAGGAATCTTGGGAATGTTCTGTGGGCCCCAAGTAAAACTAAGTAAAATCAGATTTTGAGTAGTAGACAGATTTGTTTTGACCAGTTAATATCTTTTGACTGCACATCCGGTTTGTGCTGAATAGACAATAAAAAGTTCATTTCTTCAACCTGTGGACCAGAAACAGGGAATTCTTTGGCTTGTTCCTAGTCAATCTTCCATATTCCATTTAACTCACTTAACATATCTACTGCCCTCATTGGCCAGTCCCCTGTTATACAAAAACTACATTTTAAAGAAAATTAAACTTGAAAGACTTTAAGAACGCTAATCTGTGAAATGACAAACTACTATACTCAATTCCTGAGAAAGAGACAAACATTTTGGACACAGCAAATGTGAGAATTTGTTTTACCTGAGTTTACATATTTGTTATAATAGTTTTCTTTTTCTTTTATTTCCAATAGGGGGAGGGTGATGGGAAGAAGAAGAGGGATGGGATAAGGTCCCATGCCCCCCAAAAAGAGAAGAGAACCTCAAAAGAGAATAAAACAAGGGGTGGCTAGGTGGTACAGTGGATAGAGCACCGGCCCTGGAGTTAAGAGTATCTGAGTTCAAATCTGGCCCCAGAAACTTAATAATTACCTAGTTTTGGGCAAGCCACTTAACCCTATTGCCTTGCAAAAACTTAAAAAAAAAAGAAAGAGAGAATAAGACAGAGAAAGACCAGAAGTAATCTCAGAAAAGTAGAATGGCATTAAAGGCTGAATTTTGATTTCATTATATACTTAAAAAAGAAAAACAGCTTATATATATATATATATATATATATATATATATATATGAGCCTTGCAGTTCCATGTACAATTCTCTTTTTCTATTCTACTATATATATATATATATATATACACACACAAATACCCATCCTATTTTGTGTTTGTTAAATTCAAAATACAAATTAATAAAAAAATAAGAATAACAAGAGTTACACATTGTATTAACCTGGTCAATGTGGACCATTGGGATAAATGTGTATTAAGCACCTACTGTGTAGCAGACTTTGTACTAATCAGTTTAAAACTATCTCATCTGATTATCTGAACAACCCTGGAAATAGGTGCTATAATTAACCCCTTTTATCTTCTTTGGCTATTTGAAAAATTCAGAAGGTTACTCACAACCTTTGACTCCAATATCTGAGTTGTACTATTTCACACTGATCCTATTATGTTATGTCTAATTTGGACTCATTCCCAACACCTTAGGTTACAAGATCTAGTGATCATACTCTCTTCCTATGCTCCCTGAAAAATAGAGATTTCATTTTCTCTCTGCCTGACTCTTGCTCCATACCCTGGACCTACTTTGTCAGAGACAAGCCCAGCCCTGGATCAAAAGATACCAGCAAGGACACTGATTCTGGCTATTCATTGATCCAATAAGCTGTCTTAACTTACTCTTCTTTTGAACCCCCAGCCTTGATACTGTTAAGTAGGTGAAATATCAAAATAAATATGTGACAACTAGGTGCTGCTGGAGCCACTGTAACAAAACAATAATACATTAGAATATAATAATATACTGTTAGTGGAGCTGTGAATTGGTCTAACCACCCTAGAGAAAAATTTGGAATTATGCTAAAACTACCTCCAACCAGTTGTCACATTCCATTCCAGTCATTTTATAGACATCTGCTTATTGATACACTCTTTGGATAACTGAAATTTGCCTTGTGCTCTGATACTGAATGGGAGGCACTATCACCACTCTTTTAGCTCCGGAACCATAATCAAATCAATACTGCCACAGCTAGCAGAAAGGACATGCCAAGCCAATTTTCCTATAGTTCCATTCATCAACCCAAAGCAAAACATCCTTTTGATGACTTCTACTAACCTATTATATTTATTGACTCCCCTACTAGAATGTAAGATTGAGTTCAGAGACAAAAAAAAAAATCATTCTAACTCTAGTGTATCACACATTGCATTGTAAATAGTACGCATTTAATTATTTTTCATTGAAAAAGCAAGTTGACTATAATTCTAACCTTCACCTCAACCTTAGGACCCTTATACTTAATATTATTATTATATTACTATTTTAGACACTTCTTAATATGACTACAAAGTGCTAGATGTCTTCTTGATTACAAATTGTTATATATAATGTAGTACATCAAAACTTTACCAGTTTATGTTGGTAGAGCTGTAAAATTTACTAGGGTAGATCATAAGTCGGCTTCTGTATTCTTAGCAAATAGCTGTTCAGCTAAGTTTGTGGCAGTGTCCAGACCAAGCAGTTGCTTATTTGCATAAAACAAGTTATAGAGCTTTGAAGTGAATAGAGGGCAGAGGCTGAAAAATGAAACTGAATTTCCATCATATAGTTTTTGTTTTCTTTTTAATAAATTTAATATGTAACTCTCTTGTTGACCTAACATTTTACTTAATTTTTATTTTGAATTTAATAAACATCAAACAGGACAGATAATTGCATATACATAGTAGAACAGAAAAAGATGATTGCATTTCAAAGGTTCTTATGTACATGAAAAAATGGAGATTTCTGAGATTAATACTCGGGAAATATGAAAACCATGAAAACCAGAGCTATTTTATGATTATGGGACAGATATATATTACCTGATTATGGCATAGTGATAGAAAATAAGAATTTGATTTTTAACCATATTATATAGTTAAGTTGAAATCACTTGCCAAGAAAGAGTCCAACTAATAATCCAAGATGATACTGAAGTAAAAGAATAAACTATAAAAAAAGCTGTACCTCTCTCTCCACTGTCAATTGATGCCAGGCAGATTCCACTAACAAAATGATGCTGAATATTGCTTCCACTGCTTCTGAATAGCACAAATGGAACTTTGCTCTGAACTGCCATCTGCTGCTGGGAATAAGGAAAAAAGGCAGAAAAATATTCTGCCTTGTTGAAGAATCAGGTCCAAAAAGTAGAATTGAGGCTTTTGCCAAACTTAGATTATGGGTCACAGCCTTTTCCTAAAAGAACCTAATATTTACTTCAGCTAAAGCTATCTGCTAAGGTTAAAGCATTAGAACACAATAGGAAATGGTGCAAAGTGAAGCAAGCAGAACCAATGTACAGTGTATACAATGAATACAGAAAGTAATACATATAGTGATTACAAGTAGTATAAGTAGAGAAAAACAAGAGAAAAAGAAACTGAATGCTATGTAGGTATCATTAGTGAAGAGAGAAGGAAATGTACCTCTCTCTTCTTTACAGAAGATTGCAGATACTGTCAGGTGAGCCTTTATTTTTATCTGCACCAGGTTCCAAATTACTTCCCAGCCTTCGTTGTTGCTCTCCTTCTCCCTTCTTGCCATCAATATTGTGTACCTATTCGAATTTTAGCTCCTAGAGGGCAGGGAATATTTTGCTTGCCTTATTTTGTATCTGCAGTGCTTAGCCCAGGATCTGAAATGTATCAAACTCTTTTTTTATTTTTTTTAGGCTTTTGCAAGGCAAATGGGGTTAAGTGGCTTGCCCAAGGCCACACAGCTAAGTAATTATTAAGTGTCTGAGATGGGATTTGAACTCAGGTATTCCTGACTCCAGGGCCAGTGCTTTATCCACTACATCACCTAGCCGGCCCCAAACTCTTAATAATAAATGTGTTTTCATTTTAGCGAATGTGAATCTGTTCTTTAATTTTGCTGAATTGCTTTTTAATGTCTCACTTTTTAATCCTTTGTTACAAAATTTGGTTTCCATAGGGAGGGCAGCAAAGAGATGGATTTGTAAATAAAGATGATGAAAAAAATAAAATGCATCAAGAAAAGATTTTAAGCACTTGCTACCTGATCAGAGTTCTATTTTAAAAAAAATACATTATGACTTCAAAGGCTTGAAATGCTTTTCTCTAATCGATAAAACTATGTAATACTATAGCATTGCCCAGTATGGAGTTATAAGAAGAAAATATGACCAGACATGGTTGTTCATGTTTATAAATCCAAATAACCAGGTAGCCTGAGATTTGAGGATCACTTGGAGAGTTCTGAATTGCAATAAGGCTACAACTGATTTGGTGTTCACACTAAATCTGACATCAATATTGATGGAAATTGGGAGGGGAACGGGGGAGAGGGGAGGAGGGGTGTCTTCAGGCTTCCTAAAGAAAGACAAATCAGCCTAGGTCAGAACTGAGCAGGTCAAAACTTGCTGCTTAATTGTTGCCCTGAGGGACTGCTGTACTTCTATTCTGAGCAAATTTGGAGGATCTAGTCTCATTTACAAAAATAAAAAGTAGAAAAAATGGTCAGTAGAAATATAAATTAGAGTTGTTGGAATTCACTTATATCTTCATATGTGAACTGTTCCCCATATACCTTTTCTATTATCTTATCTAGACAGGTATTAAATGTCCTAGCAATGGAATTCTATTTAATGTGCCCTGGTTCCAGCTGCTGACATGTTTCCCTTGTAAGGAAAAGGTTATTGTGATTAATATGAAAACATGAAATCTAGTCAGCAAAGGAAATGATATCAGCCAGCTCATCCACTAAGTCAGACAAAGATACTAAAAGGTCATATTTCCTTTCTTTTTTTTTTTAAGGTTTTTTTTTTTTACAAGGCAATGGAGTTAAGTGGCTTGCCAAGGCCACACAGCTAGGTAATTATTAAGTGTCTGAGGCCGGATTTGAACTCAGATACTCTGTCTCCAGGGCCAGTGCTTTAACCACTGTGCAACCTAGCCGTCCCCCTTTCCTATTTACCACGGAAATCTCCGTGTCTCTTTTCTTAACTGTTTGTGATCATATCAGAATAAGAAGAATATATGATATGTACCCTTTCATATTTTTAGTTTCAAGAAGTCTTATGTCAAACTAAGTTATCAGAGTCACCTTAACTGCCCTCTGACAGCTGAAGCTGTCCAGGAAATGGCTTTGATATTTCTGAATTTTCTTGGAGGGGGGGGGGGGGAGTCTCCGGATTGACTTGAGGAACAATTAGCTAGATTTCTTCAAGTTAGTCTGGGGACATGGAGGGGAGGGGAAGTATGTGGAGGGTCAATGAGGTGCTACATCACTAGTGGAGATGGGTGGAGATAGGACCAGCAGTCTAAATACCTGCAGCTTGGTTACCACGAACACTAAGCACTCTATTATGGTGGTTGCCATGCAAGAAGCCCTATTAACAATAGCTAACATTGATAGAGCAATCTTATCTAAGCCCCACAATAAACATTGGAGGTAGGCACTATAAGGTATTACCTTCACTCATCACATAGGAGTGAGAGAGATATATGTTTATATGTCTTTTGCATACACTGTTTTTGCCTGGAATGCACTTCTTCACCTCTACTCTTAGCTTCATTCAAGCCTTTCATATGTGAAGGCAGGTTTGAAACCACCCCATTTTAGCTGACACCTTAATTAGGAGAGAATATGTTTAGAGTGAATCAAACAATCTGAATAGAAGATTCCAGTTCTAATTTATATATATATAAATACTTAAATATACTACATAATATAGTAATTATAGGCATACATCCTTTTGTTGTGTTTTGCTTTATTTCTCTTTGCCTTTTTTAAAAAATTCAATGTTTGTGGCAACCCTGAATTGAGCACATTGTCACCATTTTTCTGATAGCATGGGCTAGCATCATGTATCTGAGTAACAGTTTGGTAATTCTCACAATATTGCAATTTTTCATTATTATTATTATGTCTGTTATAGTGATCTGTGATCAGTGATCTTCGATGTTACTATTGTAATTGTTTGCAGTCCTAGAGTCAGGAGGACCTAAGTTCAAATTCGGCCTCAGACACTTAATAATTACCTAGTTGTATGACCTTGGGCAAGCCACTTAACCCCATTGCCTTGCAAAAACAAAATAAAACAAAAACAATTATATTGTTTGGGCACCCCAGATCTCACCCACAGTAAACCTAATCAATAAATGTTGTGTGTGTTCTGGCTGCTCCTTGAATTGACTCTCTCACAATCTCTTCACCTCTCCTTGGACCTCTTTATTCCCCAAGACACAACAATATTGAAATCTGGCTAATTGGATAACCCTACAATGTCTTCTACATGTTCAAATAAGAGAAAGAATAAATCTAAGGAGCAAACTTCAATGTTGTCTTATTTTAAGAAATTGCTTGGTAGGTAGTTGGTGTGATGAATAGAGCATCATCCTTAGAGTCAGAGGATCTGAGTTCAAATACAACTTCAGATTCTTACTAGCAATGACACCCTGGTCAAGTCTTTTAACCCTGATTGCCTCCAAAAAGGAAAAAAAAAATTCTACAGCCATCCCAACTTTCAGCAGCCACAACCCTGACTAGTTCAGTAGACATCAGCATTGAAACAAGACTCTCCATCAGCAAAAAGATTATGACTTAATGAAGGCTCAGATAATAGTCAGCAGTTTTTAGCAATAAGGTATTTTTAAATTAAGCTAGGTACATTTTCTAAGACATAAATACTATTGTACACTTAATAGACCACTGTAAAATGAACACAACTTTTATATGTACTGGAAAACCAAAAAAACTCACATGACTCACTTTATTGCTATATTTGCTTCATTTCAGGGGTCTGGAACTGAACATACAATTTTAGGTATGCCTGTATATATACTTCGATAATACTAGCTACCTATTTAGATAAAGAATCTCAGAATTGGTGCAGAGATGGAGGAGGAGTTTAGAGATTCTGAGTTTGGGTTCCCAGAAGTTGAAATCTGCATTTGAATGCATTTTTTTAGAAAGATTTTATTTATTTTGAGTTTTACAATTTTCCCCTCATTCTTGCTTCCCTCCCCCCACTCCCCACAGAAGGAATTCTGTTAGTCTTTACATTGTTTCTATAGTATACGTTGATCTCAGTTGAATGTGATGAAAGAGAAATCATATCCTTAAGGAAGAAAAATAAATTATAAGGGTTAGTAGAATTACATAAGAAGATAACGGGTTTTTTTTTTTTTCTAAATTGAAGGTAGTAGTCTTTGGTCTTTGTTCAAAGTCCACACTTCTTTCTCTGGATACAGATGGTATTCTCCATTGCAGATAGCCCAAAATTGTCCCTGGTTGTTGCACTAATGGAACGAGCAAGTCCATCAAGGTTGATCATTACCCCCATATTAGGGTGTACAATGTTTTTCTGGTTCTGCTCATCTTGCTCAGCATCAGTTCCTGCAAATCCTTCCAGGCTTCCCTGAATTCCCAACCCTCCTGGTTTCTAATAGAATGAATGAACTTTTTTTTTTTTTTAACAAGGCTATGGGGTTAACTGACTTGCCCAAGGTCATGTAGCTAGGTAATTATTATGTGTCTGAGTCAGGTCTCCTGACTTCAGGGTCAGTGCTCTATTCATTGCACCACCTAGCTACCCCCTTGACTGCACCTTTGAGGAGCAAAGGCAAGTTGAAGCTGTATGACAGAAAGGAGAAATCAAGAAAACTCACTTGTTCTACAGGTATCTCAGAGTGGTAAAGGTAATACCAAGGGCATAGGTGTACTCTTTCCTCAATTTCCCCTCCTGATCCCTCTATATCAACAGACATTATAACATAATCTGCTGTTTCATTATTCCAGTGTTTCCAATAAACAGAATTTTATCACAAAGAGGCCAGGGGTTAACTAGAGGTAGATATAAATGTTAGGTTAGGCAGAGAGCCCAGTTTCTACCTAGGTTTAGGAATTTTCCTAACTAGGCCTCAGAGAGACAATGACTGAACTCAGAATTTTCATCTAAAATAAAATCTCTAAGGTAGAATAGGTACAATTTGGCCTTTGGAATATGATGCTTTTCACAGCAGGGTATTACTACTTATATCTCTATATGTATGTGTTATATCTGCTCTAACTTTTCTTTTTACCCTGCTACCCCTCCGCCCAGCAGAGGAATATAAGCATCTTTAAATCAGACATTTTTCATTTGTATCTTTGCATTCCCTGGACATTGCCCATGGGCTAGACCTGTGAGAACTCCCTCCAATAATGCATATCAGCAACTATTGTTTGATGGTCTTAAATGTATGATGGTCTGGAAGGTTGGGTGATTTGTTGAAGAAGAGTAGGTGGTATGGTCAAGGCCTCATAGACAACATGTGTTAGCCAACGACTTTAAACCCAAGACTCCTAGACTCCAATTGGACAGCATTCTTCTCTCTTCTATCATCTGATGTATGGCTAAATGCTCATTGGATTAGAAGCAACCCTTGGGTGGGGTGGGGGGGGGAGAGCCACTGTCCCTGCCACCAACTCCCATCATTTGGCAGGGAAGCCCAATCCCAGGGAAGAGGCAAATTTTCAAGCCACCTGACTTGCTCCTTTTGAAGAAATGCAACACAGACAGACAAAGACACACCCACACCCTATTCGCTCTTCTCAGAAGCCAAAGTTACTGAAGGCCCAGAAAAGAAAGTCCATCAAAGTTCCTGTTACTATCAAATGACTGGACATCAGAAATAGGGTTTTAGTAATAAAATATGATGCCAAATATTTAGTAATAAAATATGACATCTGCCTGAATGGTGCATTGGACCAGAATCAGACAGAAGGCGAGTTCAAATCTGGTTTAGATACCCTGGGCAAGACATTTAAAGCATTTGCCTCGGTTTCCCCATCAGTAAAATGGGAATGATTATAGTACCTACCTCACAGTATTGTGAGGATCAAGTCAGATATCTGTAAAGTGTTTATCATACAACCTGACATGTAGCAAAAACTGAATTAATACATATTTTTCTTTCTTGCCACTGCTCAGTATGGCTCATTGGAATTTTCCATCTGGTTTGCAGCTGAAACCTCTACTACAGATTGTCTTTCCCCATTATATAATGTGAGCTCCTTGAGAGCTCCTGTCTAGTACAGTGTTTTGTATATGATATTTTATTAAAATTCTTTTTCATGCAGCCCTGTTTGTGGTGGCAAAGAATTGGAAATCAAGTGAATGTCCTTCAATTGGGGAATGGCTTAGCAAACTGTGGTATATGTATGTCATGGAATACTATTATTCTATTAGAAACCAGGAGGGAAGGGAATTCAGGGAAGCCTGGAGAGATTTGCACGAACTGATGCTGAGTGAGATGAGCAGAACCAGAAAAACACTGTACACCCTAACAGCAACATGATGGTGATATAAACCTTAATGGACTTGTGTATTTCATCAGTGCAACAGTCAAGGACAATCAGGGGCTGTCTACAATGGAGAATACCATCTTTTATCCAGAGAAACAATTGTGGAGTTTGAACAAAGTTCAAAGACTGTTCCCTTTAATTTAGAAAAAAAACTGATATCTCATTGTCTGATTTTGCTATCTCTTATACTTTATATTTCTTCTTTAAGGATATGATTTCTTTCTCATCACACTCAATTTGGATCAATGTACAACATGGAAACAATGTAAAGACTGACAAATTGCTTTCTGTGGGGGGGTGGGGGAGGGAAGTGAGATGGGGGAAATATTGTAAAACTCAAAATAAATAAAATCTTTAATAAAAAATTCTTTTTTCCATTCATTCATTCACTTGCTCATGCATAAGGCAGGATTCAATTCTCTTGATAGCAAGTCTGTTCAGGCCACTCACTCCTGCTACCTCTCAAAGAGAATATTTAGTCTATCTCTCTCTCTCTCTCTCTATACAAACTCCCTGCCCACAAAATGCTAGGCCAGATTAAAGTGTAATTGAGAAATGTTTAAATAAAATAAATAAAAAATTCAATAGGATATAGTCAGAGTGACTTCCTAAGTCACCACATGGTCTGCAGCAATCTGTTTCTCTTTGAATCTGATCAAGCAAACCCTCACAGGAAATAGAGGCTAGTTTCACTTCCTATGCAGATTTTTTTCCCCCTTGTCTTTGACACACACCTAAAATTTCATATTGTAAACAGATAATTCTGCCCTGAAATGTGATGAGTCTGAGGTCAGGAATTCTTCCTATTTAATTTTCCCCTGTTGACTATGTTCAGACTCTTTCCTGTATAACAAGGATTTTTCAATTGAATGTTTGAAAAATATGATGATAATGTATTTCAATAAATTGGTTTCTTTTCTAATCTTGCGTATTTTATTTTATGCATTTAGAAGCTTTCTTCTGAGTATGTGTCTCTAGGTTTCAATACACATTGCCAAAAAGGGATATGACACACAAAAAGGATTAAGAACCACTGGTCTATACTGTGATATAAGGGAATAGGGGTTAGAGCACTAGACCTGAGTTCAGATCAATTAATCAGCAAACATTTATCACCTACTGTATCCTGAACACTGTGCTGGATACCTTCAGATATTATGTACGTGAGTAACCAAGATGATGTTTGTCCTTCACTCCTTCACTCTTTCTCTCTCTCTCTCTCTCTCTCTCTCTCTCTCTTTTTAGGTTTTTGCAAGGCAAATGGGGTTAAGTGGCTTGCCCAAGGCCACACAGCTAGGTAATTATTAAGTGTGAGACTGGATTTGAACCCAGGTACTCCTGACTCCAAGGCCAGTGCTTTATCCACTATACCACCTAGCTGCCCCCACTCCTTCACTCTCAAAGAAGACCATGACATCAGGGACATGATGCCATGACATGCATTTGATGGGGGGAGGGGGTATATGCTAAGTTGTCAGTCTCACTTTCTCCTCTGGAGTCATCTGGGTCCAGTGGCCAGATATGGATCAGGATGACTAAAGCTGGTCCTGGATATGAGGCAATCAGGGTGAAGTGACTTAACCAAGGTCATACAGCTAGCAAATGTCTGCACTCCGATTTGAACTCAGGTCCTCCTGACTTTAAGAACAGTGCTCTCATCAGTAGCTCCCTTATATAACCACAGGAGAGTCCTAGCTTATAATATGGACATCATCATCACCTTATTCATAGTGACTATTTCACTGAGTTGGCCTGAGGATCAAATGAGATGCCTTTCAAGTGCTTTGTACTTTACTACATTTGTTGTTGTTCAGTTGGTTCAGTTGTATCTGACTCTTTGTCACCCCATTTGGGGTTTTCTTGACAAAGCTACTGAAATGATTTGTCATTTCCTTCTTCAACTCATTTTACAGATGAGGATACTGAGACAAACAGGGTTAAGTGACTTACCCAGGGCCATACAGCTAGTATCTGAGGCCAGATTTGAATGCATGAAGAGAGTCTTCTTGATTCCACTTCATCACCTAAGCTATCCAAAGTAAAACATACAAGCCAACTATTATTAGAAGTAGAATTGAAGACAAGTTTAAAAGCCTTGTTTCAATATTTAACCAAAAAAATACATATTTCAGAAAGTAGGGCTTTATCCTCCCTCCCCTTCCCCCCCCCTAAAATGCTCAAAATACATCAGGAGTGGAAACAGTAAAAAGATAAGGTGGTAGATGGAGAAAGAGCTTGCTATATTGCCACACAGATAAGCTGACAATGAAAAACATGTGGAAAGAAATAGGAGAGAGGCCTCTGAGAAGGGGAGGAGCTCCTCTTCTTGTTAAGACAAGATAAATATTGATAATGTTGAAATGACCAAGCTTCCATCCAGGTATTTTGTTTACCTTCAGATAAAGACATGAGTAATATTTAAAAACATATGTGACTATGCATGAGTTTTCCCTCCTAAGTAGTTTTATGTGTTGCTATGATTAGTAATCAATCTGATATTAATGAACCTTTCTGAACATAGCTAGGCTGATCCTCAGCTATATCTGATATCTTTCCAGTATGGAAGGACATGCTAGAGATGGCCTTTGCTGACCCAGCCTGAGAACCTAGGCTCACTTCCAAGGGATAAATAGAGACTTTAGTGGAGAAAATGACTGGATAGACTTTCTATAAATAGCAGTGGCCTGAAGTGCTGTGAAACCGATGAAAAATGACCAACTTTTAGAAATGACCAAGTACTAGACCTATGATTTTGCTGATGTGAAGGGGGTCCTGATGAAGACACTCCCCTCAGCCCCAATCATTATAATCACCATTTTTGTAGTGCTTTAAGATTCAAAGTCAGACTATTAGGAAAATGATTTGTTTACATTTGTGTTTATATCTTTTCTTATTAAATGATAAAAGACACTTTTGTGGCACTAGAATATGCCAACATAATATATGGACAAAATCACTTGTTTCTTTTAATCATTACAGTTCAGTTATTTTTTTGTAATTGTTTTTACATGTTTAAGGCTATGTTTTTCAATGTGTTTTCATTTTTCGAAAGAAAAAAGTTAGATTAAGAATTCAAGGGGGCGGCTAGGTGGCGCAGTGAATAACAGCACTGGCCCTGGAGTCAGGAGTACCTGAGTTCAAATTCGGCCTCAGACACTTAATAATTACTTAGCTGTGTAGCCTTGGGCAAGCCACTTAACCCCATTGCCTTGCAAAAAAAAGGGGGGGGGGTTCAAAGCTATTGTATACTGTACTACTTGGAAAGTACTTACTTTTTTGAGTGAAAACTGGTTATAGGGCCTACTTCTGACTTGCCATAGCCAAGAATATGATTCCTGCCCTTCTATATGTCCCCATCAGCCTCCACGATTCAGATCTTTATTTGGCTGCAGTAGCTCTATTTTATACATTTATTGGAGCTGTTCTTTGAGGAGCTCTTCTGTGAATTTCAGGGTGAAAATGTGATAAATATGAAAGTTGGAAGGAATCTCTTGAATGCTGATCTATTTTTAAAACCGCTTTGCTCTGGATATGAGAACAAAAATACTTTTAAGTCCTCAGCAACTGGGTCTTGTCACCTGCTTGGAGATAGTCATCTTAACATAATCATCAGGAAATCGCTGTCCCAATTATAAAGGGATTCCACAATGTAATAAATTATAAAGATTAAAATGTCTTTTCTTAGGTTAAATAATACTTATCTAATATTATAAATACTGTGGAATGCTGTAGTTATTTTCCTTCTACTTCCTTTTCCATGTAAGTGGAAAATGTTTGTTCATTTAATGATATAATACTCATTGAAAAGTTGCCTGCATGGATCTAAAATAAACCTTCTTAAAGTGTTTGCATGCATTTCCTTATTTTAAATGCAAATGTAAAACATAAAATGTAAAAAAAAAAACAGAGTAATCTAGAGCTTTGAGAGGTTATATGACTTACCCAGAATCACACAGACAATATGTGAAAAGTTGGGCTTGAATTCAGTTCTTTCTGGCTTAGGGGCCAGCTCTCTGTTATAACACACTAGTACTTGGGTGAGGACAAGAATTCATAAATGAGTTGCTGTGACAATAAAAGTAGTCAGTGAAAGAACTGGAAATTGAACGGATGTCCATCAATTAAGGAATGGCTGAATAAGTTGTAATATGATTATTATGGAATTGGTTGTTGTCTTTCATTCTCAAAGAGAATCAAAATGACATCACTATGTTAGAATCAAGTTAAAAGTGTGCCCAACTGTGCCTGATCAGACCAATACTTGCTGGAATACTATTGTGCTATAAGAAATGATAAAGACAATTTCAGAAAAATTAAGGAAGACTAATACAGCATAATGATGCAGAGGGAAGTAAACAGAACCAGGAAAATTGTACAACAATATATTATGAATGACTTATTCATTTTAGCAATATAATGATCAAGACTATTTCAAAGGACTCATAATGAAAAATGCTATCCACATCCAGAGGAAAAAAAAACTGATGGGGTATGAATGCAGGATCAAAATATATAATTTTTCACTTTATTTTTTTCAGGGCAGAATAGAATTTTTCTGTCTTCTTTTACAAAATAACCAATATGGAAATATTTTACTGATTGCATTCATACAACTTGTTATCAAATTGCTTGCCATCTCAGAAAGGGGAGAAAGGAGGGAGAATATTAGATTCTCAAAATTTTTAAAATGAATACTGAAACTTGTCTACATGTAATTGAGAAAACAAGTGTAGTCAGTGAGGGTTATAGATCCCAAATAGAGTACTATACCATAAACTAGGATCAAGGTCAGAAAATAACACTCTCTGAAGTATCTTCTCCCCTCCCCCCTTTTGTTGCTGATAAAGTTGGGGGTTAGTTCCTAAATGGGCCTAGGGAATCTCACTAAAGAGAAACATGTGCCTTAATGCTTAACTCATATGATAAATTATCATCTTGGCAATTGTAACATCTGTTATGAAGGTTCTAGTGGTATAGGAAGTAGTGCAGTGCTGTGGAAAGAATGCATTCATTATTGTCCTATAACAAATGTTGGCACAGGCAGTTTCATAGGAAACTGAGAAGACCCCACTGAACTGATGTATTGTGCAATTTGTACAATAACATTATGGAGAAAAATAACTTTGAAAGACTTTAGAATGCTGATGAAAACAATAAACCATTAAGTCCAAATGAATCAAGATGAATCACACCACATTTACCTCCAAAAAGAAAGGTGATTAATTTAAAATGTAGGGAAAAAAACATGCCTTTAGACATAGCTAAAATGAACATTTTCTATATTTTATCTAGGTATCCTGGTCTTTATTTTCTTTTATTTGCTCAAATGGAGGATAATGAGAATTTTATAAGCACACATACACATATATATACACCCATGTGAGTAAACATTTAGCTATATTTATGAAATTTATCTGGAGTCAGAAGATCTGAGTTTGAAACAGCTATGTTGTTTAAGTTATTTTGTGATCTGGAATTGACTTTGATAACTTCTCCAGGCCTCATTTTCTCATCTGTAAAATGGGAGGTTTGGATTAGATACTTTCTAAACTCAATTCCAGTTCTTAAATCTATGGTCCTATCAGATTGTTGGTAGCTGGCAGGGACTATTGCACAGAGGCAGTGTGGGGAAGTAGGTTGAGTGTTGATCTTAGAGACAGGAGGTTCTTACTAGCTGTGTAGCCTTGGGCAAGTCAAATAACCCTCTGGTGTAACATTCCAAAAGACTTATCTTGTAAAGCATAAACTGAATGTTGGAATCTGTTTATTGTGGAAGAAGATCTAATTCAAGGAATTCTCTATACTGATGAAATTGTATATCCTTCCCCTGATACATAAGGAATGCTAAAACATTCAACAAGAAGGGAAGACATTTCAATTCTGGTAGCTGATATAAGCTCCTTTGACAAAGTCAGATTCCCTGGGGTAGAGAGCAATAGCTAAAGAAGGTAGAGTAAGGGCAGGAACTTACCTGAATTCTTCCAAATTCTCTTCCAAATAAACTTAACATAATGCCTGAAAATGAATAATTTTCTAGCCCAAAACAACTTAGAGGGTAGACAGGAAAGGTCTCTATCTCACTGGTGTGAGTGGAGCACCATATAGAGCAGGTCTAGATAACCAGGAGCAGGCCACACCTTGGCAAGCCGGTGCAGGCCTTGGGGGTGACTGAATCAGCTTTTGGAGCTCAGCCCACAGATGGTAAGGAGGCTGAACAATGGAGCAGATTACAGAGCAAAACTCTGTTGCATTGCCTATGTGGAGATCCAGGTTGTTGGTGCAGGGTGGAGGAGCACTAGTGCACTAAAACTCACAACCACAGAAGTGATGTCTGTCCTTCATTCTCAAAGACAACCATGACATCAGGGAGGTGATGCCAGGACAAGCACATTAATTGGATTTGAGTGGAGGTGGGGGGGGGGGGTCTAAGTCATCAGCCTCACTTTGTTCTCCAGAATCATCTGAATTCAGTAGTCAGATATGAATCAGTATGACTGGAGATGGCCTTGGATGTGAAGCAATCAGGGTTAAGTGACTTGCCCAAGGTCACACAGCTAGTCAGTGTCAAGTGTCTGAAGTTGGATTTGAACTCCAGTCCTTCTGACTCCAAGGCTAATGCTCTATCCACTGTACCACCTAATTGCCCCCCCCCCCCCCCCCCCCCCAGGACAACTAGGACCATGGTCACAGTCTAGGGTAGAAAAGAATGCTTGTGATTACTCACAGACCAGAATAGTAAACACACCTTGGAAGAAATGATTAAAAGGTGCCAAAATTTAGCTCTGAAAACAGCAGCAATAAAATCTGAAACTTGGGACTGTGTCCCTCCACGTTAGAAGCAGAGTCCAACTTTAACATGAAGTTAAAAGACAAGAAATAGATTGGGGGAAACATGAGCAAATAAAAGAACCTGACCATAGAAAGTCAGTGTAATGTTTAGAAAAACTCAGAACATGTAAGGCTTCAAAGAAAAATGTGAATTATCAAATCCAAAAGGAATTCCTGGGAGAGTTAAAAAAAAGATTTTAAAAATCAAATAGGAAAGATAGAGGGAAAAATTACAAAATGAGTGATATAAAACAATCATAAAAGAGGAGTCTTTCTCCAGCTTTATTTTGTGAGAAATTGATGTAAACATGGTAAGTGACTTGCCTAGGGTCACACTGCTACTAAGTGTCTATAATCACTAAGAATTAGATGTTTTTTATATTTCGTCTCCTTGGCAGACATACATTATTAAAATGTTTCTCTTTTGTGGATAGTTTTAGGCTTAAGAGTTCAAAAGGACCTTACCTGTCATCTACTAGTGTCCTTAATCCCCTCATTTTATAGAAAACTTGAGGATTAAAGATCAAGGAACTTGTTCAAGGATAATGACATATACTCTGATGCCAAATTCAGCTTTCTTTTATACTATTCCACAATGCCTCCCAGAAAAATGTCAGTTGTTATGCCAGAAAATTGTCAATTAATTGAAACAGAAATTAGGAAACTCAACATTTATAAGCATCTACAGTGTGCTTATCTGATGTAATCTCTAAATGGACATTGGAACAGACATTTTGTAATTGCTTCTAGTTTGTTCTAGAGGGCAAGAATCAGACTTTTGACTGGCTGATGAGTTGATAACTGACCAAATTGAATTTCTCTTTCTTTCCTGGTTGTGTTGTAATGAGGATACAAAAACCAGTGAAGTTGGTGAACCTCACTGGGGCTGCTGCCACAGGGCCAGTGAATTAAAGACCTATTGCTTCTTTTGTTAGGTAGAGTATTGGAGATAGATAAGACTTTATGACCTTCCAAAGGTTAGATTAGTGAGCATCCTCCTATGAGGTAGGCTCCATGCTAAGTGTTAGAGGTATCAAGAAAGGTAAAAGAAGGTCAATGCTCTATTTTCAAGGTATACAGCCTAATTGGTAGACACAACTTGCAAACTATTTTCAAACAATCTATATATAGGAAAGTGGAAATAAGAAACAGAGGGAAGACACTAGAATTAAGGTGGATAAGGAAAACTTCCTTTAGAAGGTAAAATTTTAACTGGGCCTTGAAGGAAACCAAGGAAATCAGGAGGCGGGGATGAAGAGGGAGAGTATTTCAGGAATGGGGCGAAAATGCCCACATTTAGGAATTTGAAGTTTCTTGATGGACAAACAGAAAGCAAAGAGGCTCATGTAACTAGATTGGAGTATCTATGTCTGTGGGGGAGTGAGAGGGGAATTGTGGTAGTAAGATATAAGGTTGGAAAAGGAAGGGAGAGACAGGCTTTGAATCCAAACAGGATTTTCTATTTGGTCATGAAGGTGATAGGGAATATCTATGAGTTTTGAGTATATTTATAGGGAATTGAACATGGTCAAACTTATGCTTTCAGATCACTTTAGGATGTTTTGTTTAGAACATCTATGAAATATTGAAATATCCTGTCTGAGACATTCAAATGGCAGTTGAAGATGCCATAACAGAAGTCAGCAGACAGTTTAAGGCAGGAGAGGTAGATCTGAGAATCATTAAATAGACATGATAATTGAATCCATGGCAGTTGAAGAGTTTAAGCAGTGAAAGTTTATAAGAAGAGAGACCAAAACAAAGTTGAGTAAGACATCTATGACTGGTGAGCTTGACTTGACTTCTTCCTAAGATTTAGCAGAGAAAAATGAGAATGAATGGTCAGATAGGAAGGAGAACCAGGAGAGAGCAATGTCATAAAAATCTAGAATATCAAGAAGAGAGCAATCAGTGTCAAAGGCTACAGAAGTCCAGGAGCCAGAGTCCATTTTCAGATTTGTCAGATGAGTACAGATGAGTTGATATCTGAGGATTTATTTGAAAAGGGACCTCCTTGACCCATCCTGAAAGTAATAGACTCATAATCATACATCAGATTTGCTGCCTTTAGAAGTGAACCTGTGTGAACTGAACCAACCTTTCTGGAGAGCAATTTGGAATTATGTCCAAGGGCAATAAAAGGGGCAGCTAGGTATCACAGTGGATAGAGTGCCGGCCCTGGATTCAGGAGGACACAAGTTCAAATGCGGCCTCAGACACATAATAATTAGCTGTGTGGTCTTGGGCAAGCCACTTAACCCCATTGTCTAGCAAAAACCTAAAAAAAGGGCAATAAAAATGCACAACCCCTTTAATCCAGCAATACTACTCCTGGGTCTATAACCTGAAGAAATCATGAAAAGGGGTAAAAAGATCACTTGTACAAAAATATTTGTAGCGGCTCTGTGGTGGCAAAGTATTAGAAATCGAGGGTCGTGTCCATCACACTTGGGGAATGGCTGAACAAATTGTGGTACATGTATGTGATGGAACGCTATTGTTCTATTAGAAATCAAGAGGGAGGGAATTTCAGAGAAGCCTGGAAAGACTTGAATGAATTAATGCCGAGTGAAATAAGCAGAACCAGAAAAACACTGTACACCCTAACAACAACATGGGGTTGATGATCAACCTTAATGGACTTGCTCATTCCATCAGTGCAATAAACAGGGACTATTTTAGGCTACTGGGATGGAGAATACCATCTCTATCCAGAGAAATAACTGGAGTTTAAACAAAGAGCAAAGATTATTCCCTTCAATTATTTTTTAAAAAGTTGTCTTATGTACTACATAATTTTGCTCAAATATTTTATTTCTTCCTCAGGGATGTTTTTTCTCACCACATTCAATTTTGATCAATGCAAAGCATGGAAACAATGTAACGATTATCAGATTGCTTTCTATAGGTGGGAGGAGGGGAAGGGATTGGGAGGGAAATGGACGAAAAACTGTAAAGCTCAAAACCTTACCAAAAAAATTAGAAACTACTATTAAATATAATTGGAAAACGAATAAAATATATATGAAAAAAGAAGTGAAACCTGGAAGCTCAATTGTTTGGTAGCTAACTACAATGAGAATGAATCCACTTCTTACCAGAGTTTGAAAAGACAAGAGAGCTTTGTAACTTCTATTCTTGGTATATTTTTGGCAGTTAATGTTCAGTTCCCTGATTCTTCATGATCCCATTTGAGGTTTTCATGGCAAAAATTCTAGAGTGGTTTGCCATTTCCTTCCCAACTCAGTTTAATAGATGAGGAAACTGAGGCAAAAGGAGTTAATTGACTTTCCAGGTAAGAAAGTTAATGCCATTATTTCCAAGGTATTCAGCCCAATTTGGCTAAGTATCTAAGGATGCATTTGAACCCAAATCTACCTGACTTCAGGATAGGAATTCTGTCCACTGAACCACTAAGCTTCTCCCAGCAGTAAATATACTTTTGTAAAAGCTCATTGATTAAATGATGATGGGATGATAATCCCTTGTACTGATATTGGAGACTTATGATAGTATAACCCCCTTAGAATCATCATTATTAACTTTGCTCTGGGGATATGACTCATCAGGGTGTGTGAGTTCAAGGAGGATTAATAGAGTTTATAAAAGTATAAAATAAATTGGCACTCTGATTATAAGACAGTCTTCTATTGAGACTGGTCAACATACATAAATTTCTCAGAAAACTGATCTCTCTGGAAAATAAGGGGGCTTGGGGTGGATAGGTGGCACAGTGGACAGAGCACCAGCCCTGGAGTCAGGAGTACCTGAGTTCAAATCCGGCCTCATACACTTTATAATTACCTAGCTGTGTGGTCTTGGGCAAGCCACTAAACTCCATTGTCTTACAAAAAAGAAAAAGAAAAAGAAAATAAGCTGGCTTAGAATTTTGTATTTGATCAGATCCCAAAAGTTTGGATAAAAGAGGAACTGAGAATAGAGATACAAGGGGAAATTCTGAAATTGGTAGACTAGAAGCTCCTTATTGAGTACAAATTCTTTTTCAATCTTTCTTTTGTCTTTCCAGGCCTAGTACAGTGCTTTGTAAATAGCAAACATGAAATTAATTCTTTGAGGATATTGAATTTCCTATCTTTGAGCATCCTTCTGTGGAAACATAATTGTTTACAGCATAGAAGTTAAGACTCTTTTAAGGGATATAAAACTGGTCTGCATTACACTATAACTAAAATGCCAGGAGCATTTGACATATCCCTTGACTTTGAACTCTTGTGGAGCTTAATTCATTTCTAGGGATGTCCTAGAAAGAAAAAAGATCCAAGCTCTGAAGAATCTGAACCATGATAGATCCTTATGATACTAAATTTGTACTAAACTGTAGGAGAACATTCCGAGCTTGCGTTGGTCAGTTCAGCCAGTCAGACACACTGCAAGACTGTAACATTGCAAAATATTTTGATCCTTTTTGAGAACAGACAACCAATCAACCAACCATACTAATTAAAAAGGTCCTGATAAATTTTAGAAATAGTAATCATCGATACAAACTGAGAACACGATGTTTTTTTGAATTAAATTTTGTATTTAAATACCTCACAGGTAACAAAATAGATAGCTTTGTGTTATTTAATATCAGGCACAATAAGATCTAATCAAGTGTTGCCACTTTTTCTCATCCTGGTTTGGGTGACTGATTTTAAGGCAGGACTATGAGCTGAACCCTGCTGCAAGATCAGGGCCTGCCTCTCCGTGTCTCTTTGCCGTTTTCTCGGGAGGCCACCTTTTTTAGGAGGGTTTTGCCACTGGGAACTTTGAAAGGGACTTTTTGCTCAATTGGTTCTTTAATCGTGTCTTTCCTGAGATGAAAGTTAATCTAAAAGAGAAAGAAAATACAGGTTTTTTTAGAATGAAACCCTCTAGCCCAGTCATTCCTACTTTTTTATTTACTTGCTCTTAGAAATTATACATTGTGAAGGATTACTTTGGGAATTTTTTATGAAGCATAAAAATTTATAAAGACAAGATAAGAACAAGAAAGGAAAAAAGAAAACAGAAACCAAGTCAAATTTCTAGTTCTACCTAGCTAGTTCACTAATTTAAAAAAAATATTATGACCTCAGTATTGTCCTGAAGACAAAGACTTTAGTACAAAATCCCTTAACTTTTATCCTAGGCTAAGAGATGCTAAAATATAGACTAAGGTGGATAGTGAGGGAAGAAAAATCTATCTGGGGGTGGGGTAGGTCACAACTTCAAAAAGGAAGCTAAGAAGATATTGGAAAGAGAGCATAGACTTGTCTGGAGGGACAAATGGGGCTGTATCCCCAGTTTTATCATCCACATAATGGAAGAGAGGTAGAGTTGGGGTGTTGAACTCTAAATTCTCAAGTATCTTTCAGTTGTTTCTATTATTCTGTGACTAAAACTGAACCTTGATTGACTCTATCCCCTCTAATTCTTACTTACTTAAAAATAACTCATTTGGAGAATTCATATGGACTCAAGAGTGTCAAATGTTATTTGGTTATATAGACAATAGGCTTGCCCAAGGGACAAATGGTGCCAGGAAAGGAAACTCTAGTGGAGCCACCTGGTGGATTTATTTAGTAAAGTCAGAAAGTGAAAGGAATCCAGGTGACTACAGCATAGGTTTAGGGTTGGAACAGACCTTTGGAGGCCATAGGATATTAATTTTTAATGTAGTTTTTAACATTCATTTTTATAAGATTAAGTTCTAAATTTTTTCCCTCTCTCCAAGATGACAAGTAATATGCTATGTTATCCAAAATACTTTGGACTTGGGTTCCCTTCCATAGTGAAAAAGGGAAAAGAAAGAAGGGAAGGGATAGTTTGCCGGAGGTACAGAAGAAAAATAGGATATGAAGTAAGGTAGAATGAGAAAAAAGGTTGACAAGAATTAGAGCTATGGTTCATATAGTTCAGGGGAACTAGAACTAAAAGCACTAATTTCCTACATCAGCAAGAAAGATACTGGAAAATATTGATCTAACTTACCTGCGTTGCCTCTGCAGGCCCAACTGTTACAGTTGTTGTCTCTGACACATATCCAGGTGCTGAGGCAGTGACAGTATAAGTACCTGGCAATAGCAGCCGGAAGTAATCACCTTCCTTACCTAAAAACCATAAGGGTTTAAGATTCAGTTTGTAAACCAGAAATCTGCTTATACAATGACTCAATGCCCCAAATGGAAACAAGCCTCGAAGGTCTTAGTGGACCATAAAATATAAATAGTTCAGCAGTAGGGTGGCATAGCTATTATAACATTAATGCAAATTACAGACATTAAGAGAAAGCACCAATCAGGAAGATAAATATTAAATCCTTTATAACCTTGCCCCTTTCCACCTTTCCTGTTTCCTTCCACCTAACTCACACCACATACTCTGGGATCCACTGACCCTGGCCTTCTTGAGGTATCTCTTACAAGATTCTCCATCTCCTAACTTGAGGTATTTTCACTGAATGTCTTCCCAAACTCACACCCCGCCCTGTCCTTGAAATTCTGTCCATCCTCATCTCCCTCCTTTCCTCTCTGCCCTCCCTTCTGGTCCCAGTTAAAAGCCCACCTATGCAATAAGCTTTTTCTTACCCCACCTTAAATCTTGAATTTGTCCTTTGTATATCTTATTTGTACCCAAATGTATATCTCCCATTAGACTAGAAGCTCCTTGTAAGCAAGGACTATGCTTTTCTTTTCTTTTTAGCCCCAATGTTTAGTACATATCCTGTTAAGTGAAAGACTGACAAAATATTTTAGTGTTTCTTTGGTTTATATTTTTTTATATGACTAAAATGGAAATGTCACACATAACTACATTTATTAAACTGCCTGTCTTCTCAATAAAGGTGGGAAGGAGAAATTCGAAATGAAATTTTAAAGCTGGAATTTTAAAACTTTGGGAAAAAATTTCAAAAATTAAGTAAAAAAACCAAAATATTCAAGTAGAAGCAAATGGTTATTTGTTAGCAATTCTATAGAAGTAAGCCCTGCATTAGACTGATATTGGCCTAGATTATCTCTTAAATTTTAAATTGTTGAGAAGTTGCTAATGCATTGAAGGGCAGCTACATGACACAGAGGATAGAACTCTGGGTCTAGAGTCAGGAGGACCTGAATTCAAACCTGGCTTCATACACCAACTGTGTGACCCTAGGCTAGGCATGTCAGGTAACTCAGTTTGCTTCAGTTTTCTTCATCTGTAAAATGAAGGAAAATGACAAACCATGCCAATAATTTTGCTGCGATTCTATGTGGGTATAAGTAGCAGCCTATCTGAAAGTTCCCCATACCAATCATAAACTCAGAAATATAAAAAAAAAAAGAAAGAAAAAAACAGTAAAATCATAGCCATGAATTAAATTATATATTAATTTATACACTTCAACTGATAATTTCTTGTTACTTTGTGAGCTCATCTGTCTATACTATGTACATATCTGTTTAATTTATCTTTTGCTGTTATTATTTATACTCAATGTGCTTGCTAATTTCTGGTTCAACCATCTTTACTCTGCATTCTGCATATTGGTAATTTTCAATAGTAATGACAGAATTAACAAAGTTCTTCCTAAGGAGTTAGTATATATTGAGCTCTATGTATGTGTATCTTCCCAATAGAAAGTAAGCTTCTTGAAATCAGGTGGAGGGGGGAAGCTAGGTGGCTCAGTGATTAGAGCAGCAGCCTTGGAGTCGGGAGGACCTAAGTTCAAATTTGGCCTCATACACTTAATAATTACCTGGCTGTGTGATCTTAGACAATAACCCCATTGCCTTAAATAAATAAAAATTAAAAAAAAAACTAAACAAAAAGAAATCAGGTATGTTTTTTCTATTGTTTTTATATCTCTGAGTTTTAGTACATTGTTGCTATTGTTCCTATTTAATCAAATCTAACTCTTCATGAACCCATGGACTCCCTACAGGTTTTCATGGCAAAGATACAGGACTAGTTTATCATTTTCTTCTTCAAATAAATAAGAGGTTAACTGACTGCACAGGATCACAAAGCTACTAAGTGTCTGAGGCCAAATTTGAATTCAGATCTTCCTGATTCCAAGCCCATGGTCTATCCACCAAGTCACTTAGCTGATTTTTCTACCACATTTTGCTGTTGTTCATTTGTCTCTATCTCTTCATGACCACATTTAAGGTTGGGTTTGGTTTTTTGGGGGACAAAGATATGGAGAAATTTGCCATTTTCTTCTCTAGCTCATTTGACAAATGAGGAAACTGAGCCAAACAGATTTAAGTGACTCGTCCAGGGTTACACAGCCACTAAGTATCTGAGGTTAAATTTGAACTCAGAAAGAGGAGTCTTCCTGATAAAGGGCAGCACTCTATTCACTATACCACCTAGTTGTTCCCTTCTAGCACACAGATGGTGCTTGATAAATCATGGTAAATTAATTAATTGTACTTTCAATATCTGAGGTGGCTAGGTGGTGCAGTGGATAGAGCACCAGCCCTGGAGTCAGGAGTACCTGAGTTCAAATCCGTCCTCAGACACTTAATAATTACCTAGCTGTGTGGCCTTCGGCTAGTCACTTAACCCTATTGCCTTGCAAAAACTAAAAAAAAAAATATACTTTCAATATGCCATCTTTGTCCAAAGACCAATGAGCTGGTAAAGTGGCAGAAGAATCAAGTCAAATCCAGATCGACATTTTCTTTATAATTGAAAGCAGAAAATAAAAAAAATTGTATCTCAAGGGAAAGAGATCAGATTCCGAGCAGAGATGTTACTAGAAAATTCTAGAGCTACTTCTATCATGTTCTCAAAAGTAATGTGATATAGTTAGCACAGGTTGTAGAAGATTGTGATTTGCTTTTTACTGATTGTTCCTGTATCATGTCTCTGAGATGTTCTTTGTGCTTGGGCTGTTCCCTATTCAGCCTTCTTAACCAGTACCTTGAGTACCCTGTCAAAGTTTGATCCCTGCTGGGCATTCTTTTATAAGCAGGATTTCCCCTGATTTTAATATGTATTTAAAAACTCATACCCACAATGCCATGTGAGATATGTGTGCCTGGCAGTTTATGAGTCTTGGAACTCTCCCTGCTATGGCCTCCAGGGTGAACAGGTTTATGACTTATGTGTACATATATATCCCAGAGTTAAAAGATTCAGGGTTCCAGATGACTGGATAGCTAAGGAGCATGTACTCTTTTGCTGTATCCTTTTCCTAATAAATAAACTGCTCAGAACTGTCAGTGGTCAAGTAAGTAGTATTTTCTTTGGCTTCACTCTGAAACCTGAGAGGTGTAAGTTAGATTGATGCAATAAGAAATATTTCATGGGAGACTGGATCATCTCTCTTTGCAATGCTCATTATGAGTAAAGTAAACAGATTGTCACCAAGCTAATTGCGGTTTATGGATCAACATCTCCTGGGGAGAATGAAGTAGAGAAATCCTCTGTAGAAACAGATCATATTAAAAAATTCTAAAATTGTGAGCTTTTCCTTTCCAGTTTTTTACTACTGTATTACTTCATCATGAGAGCTTGCACAAAAAAGATGAGTTGGTTATGAGATAACAATAAAGGCTTATATTTAAATAACTATTTATATAAGAAAAAGAAGAAAAAGAAAACAGGAAAGAGAGAGAGAGAGAGAGAGAGAGAAAACGTAGAAGGTAATCTTAAAAGGCAATAGCAACAGAGGGACTAGGGAAGGCATCCTAGAAGAATCTTGAAGAATTGAGTCTTGAAAGTCAGAGAATTTGAGGAAGGTCCCTATGATATTGAATGGAGCCTCATAGGATATTGATGGTAGAATTTTGGCAAGATCTGCAGCATGAATAGGCTTGAAAAGGATGAAATCTGTGTCACTGGGAGAGAAGTAACCATATCAGTGTGATCACAGGTCCATTGATGTAATGGATTATTTAGTACATTTACATTCTAAGTTGTCATTTCATTATTGGTTGAATATTTAAGCATACTTTAATTTCCTTATTTATTTCTTTTGATTCTTTTAATTTTCTATTAAACTTAAATCAGATTTCATCATTGCTTCTTAAGATTTTCAAGATAATCACTACACTGGTTCTTTAATTAAAACATACTTGTCATTTTACATTATATTCTTGTGGACAATATATTACTCGGTTCTAATTTTTAAAGAAAAATTACATTTCATATATACACCTATAAAAATCAGAATATTCAATCCATTTAAGTATTAAAACTGGACTTGGAGCTACTTCTTCATTGATTATCTGTATCATTCACAGATCAATTAACCTGTCAGTCTTATTTCATCATCTCTAAATTAGATAATAGCATCTACTTACTCAGTTGATGGATGAAATAAGATACTATTTGCAAAATGTTTTGCAAGCTTTATTATTAAATGCTAGCTATTACTATTTAATTTTTCTACCCCTTCCAATTTTTTTATTTTTGTTCAAAATTTCAACTATCCCATTTTGTTATCAAGTCAACAAAGATTTATTGAGTACCTGCTATAGGTCTAGCTTGGTTTTGTTATGCACACTGTTAAATGTTGTTAAATTTATATTTCCCTAGAACTTTAACCCCACTCCCCAACTTTGTGAAATGTAGTTCTTTTTTTTTAGGTTTTTGCAAGGCAAACGGGGTTAAGCGGCTTGCCCAAGGCCACACAGCTAGGTAATTATTAAGTGTCTGAGACCAGATTTGAACCCAGGTACTCCTGACTCCAGGGCTGGTGCTTTATCCACTGCGCCACCTAGCTGCCCCAAAATGTAGTTTCCTTTTAGAGACCAAGACCCTTTCTCTTCTCAACTTTATTTTTCCTACTTTTTAAGTTTTTTCTTTGTTAATATGAAATGCCCTCTGAATAAATTATTTTATTTGTTCTATTTGTCTTTTTTCCTTTTTTTTGCTTCCTACCTCTGAAATAAATATAGTCCTGTCCACATATCACAACAATACCCTCCATTCTACCTCAAAGTATGTATCTTGGTCATTCTATGCCATTAGCAAGTGATCATGAATGATTTATGTAATGTTGGGGATTACCTGGGGGGGAGAGGTCCCTTAACCTGAATGCCTGAATTTATTTGTTTTAATGTCTTGATATCTGTATTTTCTTGATAATTATGCATATTTTATTTTATGCATTTAAAAAATTCATTCTAAGAAAGGGTCACAGTCTTTGTCATATTGTACCAAAGGGGTCTAAGACATAAAAAAGATTAAAAACTTCTGATCTAGACCAACTCTTCATTTTATAAATATCTTCCATAAGGGCAGCTGAGTGAGGTTATAAATTTTGGAGTTTGAAATCTGAACTCACTTCTTCTAATTCTATATCTAGCTTTCCTTTTACTATGCCAAGTCATCTCCTCCAAAAATGCTATGCAATCTCTAATTTTTGTCTCACTGACCAAATATTTCACTACAAGGCAGGAACAAATTCATTTATTCACATAACTAATTTTCTTGCCTCTCAATACGTAGAGTAAAGAGACTGAAACTATAATCCGAATACTGAAGTAGATCTTGCCAATCACTATTTTCAGTCCTTCAATCATATAGAAACAAATGCATTTAGAGCCTAATTAGCAACAATAATTACATAAAATAAGAATCTGTCAGTTGGTAAGCTGGAATGAGATACTTCCCAGTCTTTCCTTCTTGCCTACTCTGTTTCCCAACTAAAGGTATGTTTCATACTGACTACCATGCTTCTGGTGTGTGATATTACAAAATTTTTTTCTTTGCTCCATCTTTTCATCAATATTCCAGTACTTGCAATTCAGAAAATATTAGTAATTCTTATATTGACAAGATTCTGAATACCTGATAGAAAAGTTACTTGTTTCCTATAACCAATATTCAAACTAATTTACTAAACACCTATGTACAAAGGATGATGCTAGCCAAAGCTACCATTCCTTATGAATTATGTTCCCTTATTTGAATAAAAGCATCTTTTATTCTTTCAATAAAAGCTTCAGGATATCTTTTGTATTTATTTTCCCAGTGCACAGAACAATTAATAGGGGTTTAGTAAATTCCTTTTCATTATTCGGTTCATATCTTGATATAACTAGCTCAACTGTCATCCTCAAATAGACACCCAAAGGATCTCATCATCTGTAGAGAATTCATTGATTGGCATTCTGGGCTGGACCTCCTCCATAATGCTATCCCTTTGGTGAAAGGATATATCACCTTATTTTATGTTTTCCTTGAGGACATACAATCTCACAAGAGAAACTGAGTATATAGAAAAAAAATTAAAACATTATTGAATAGAAGAGTTTCAAACTCCCATATAGAATTGCTACTTTTCTAATATCTGCCTCTCCACTCATGATTCACTTACCTTAATAGCAATGCGTGTTGTTTGTTTAAAGAAAAATTATGATGACCTGATTCAACTTTTCAATTCACTGTCAGCCTTGCTGACACCCATGATGGGAGTGGGAGGATTGAAGATTGTTGACAAGATGGAGCAATAGATAGGATACTACCTGAAGTGATATCATGAGCAGTTCCATGAACAGAAATCACTGCTTCTCCAATGCCATTGTTATTTTCATCAAGTATTATTCCCTTGATGCCATGGTGAACCTGCCAGAAGAAATCATGATGGAGTAAGAGTTATTGCTCCTTCATTTATGGGATAGCTACTGGGAGTCCAACTTGGGAGCAAGAAAAGCAAAATGAGAGAGCTCTTCTATAAGAACTTGATTTCTCTCTTTGTGTATTCATTCTATCAATCAAAGGTCCCAAATGGCAATAGCATTATTTCTATTTGGTATAGAAAGCTAGAATCATTGTGTTCTGCTCCTGAAAGCTGAAGGCAAATAAGTTTCCTTATGCCCCTTCCCTCTGATATTTCGTCTGTCTGTTTCCAAGGCCATCTAAATCTCTCTGCAGAATTTTCAGATATATCACAAGAAACTAGGCACTTAAAATAATTTTACAGTGATTAGGAAGTAAAGAATGATACTAGAATAATTCCAAGAAAATGATGTGTATAGGATTGTAAATAAGGATCCTAGGGAGAAAAAAAATGTTGCGATGGGAATGAAAAAGAAAAGGTAGATCAAATCAGTTTTACAAAGGAATAATTATTAAGATTTGATGACTGATTATCAGATATGAGTTTTGGTTCTGAGGATCAGGATAAATATGTATGAATAAAAGACACTTCCAAAGTCATAAAACTAGCAGAAAAATTTTGTTGTGGATCCAGTAGACCAAAAACATGATGGTTAATATCCATGAGTTTCTGGGAAAAGAGCCTAGGACTAAGGATATCACATAGGAAACATCTTAAGAACTATAAGAAATCCAGGAGAGAGAGGGTGTGTTAGAGCATTATAAGAAAATCACAGAGGGAGAGATAAGGTCTGTTAGAGCAAAGTGTTTGGATTTCCAAAAAAGCCCCTTTTTCCAACAAAGAAATCTCTCCCTTTTGTGGGGACAAATATGAAAAAAATTAAAACTCACTGGAAATACTTTTACTTCTTACCTCTTCCATATAACTAATCAATGCCTCCCGGTTGCCAAGCCACTCCCTTTGCAGCTCCTCCTGGCGGGGAAACTTATTGCAACTCAATTCTAAAGTGATATCAAAACAGTTGGTATGGAGGTAATTGAAGTCTTGCATTCCTATGAAAGAAAGGGGACAGTTGCAGATTTGTATACCTGAACACCCTACTGAAACTCTTCCATCCCCTAATACTTTCTATTCTGCCTCTTGGCCTCTAAATTCTTTTATTCCTCCTCCAAATTTCCAATGTCTCCCCTTTTTCTATCCTTTTAAAGCAACTCTCATTATCATGAAAAGCCCAATATTTCTTCTCAGTTTTACTAATTTCAAATTTACTTTTTCCTCATCATTTCCCAAACTTCTTTAAATGCTAGTGCCATAGAACCAGGAGTGTACTGGTTAATCTTTTAAAAATTAGTTTTCAGGGCCAAAGAGTGGGTAGGGATAGGGAGGAAGTATTTGGTAAAACATTCTTTAAAAATTTTATTTATTTAAGGCAATGGGGTTAAGTGACTTGCCCAAGATCATATAGCTAGGAAATTATTAAGTGTCTAAGGTCAAATTTGAACTCAGGTCCTCCTGACTTCAGGGCTGGCACTCTATCCACTGTTAACACCTAGCTGCTCCTGCTTGTAACACATTTTAAAGGTTTGATCTGCATTTTATCTCTTTTCTCCATCACTTTCTAAAAAATCAACAATGTGATAAATCAAGCTATTTTATAGCAAGTGCCAAATTCTGAGGTATAAATGTGCACACTGAAAATTTAACAATTAGCAGCAGTTAAGATGAAACTCCAGCAAAATCTCCGCTTAGAACTTAGGTGATTATATGCATCCCATCCCACTTTTAGTGGAACAGATTTGATTTAGGATGGAATATCCAAGAAAATGTATAGGAAATAGAGGAAAGAAACCTCAGCAAACTGGTTTTTAGAGATGATTTTTGATGAGTTTCAATAAATAGAACCTATAGCATAGCCATAGGAACTCATATTACTGATAATCATGCTAGATAAAATGGTTTTATACTACAAAACATTCAGTCATTGAATCTTAAAACTCGAAAATATTTTAGATTCAATCTTGTCTAATTTTTTTGTTTTAAAGATTAGGATCCTGAGCTCCAAGAAAGTAGCAAAATGAAGTTTAGCAGACCTGAGACTAGAATCCAGTTCTCTTGTTCATTATCTTTGTTGGATATAATTCTAAACTTGTATTTTCCTAACTAGGGATAGATATAAGCTTACTATCAAGAAGGCAAAAAATATATATCCTTAAAAGCATCAATTTATTTGGTATATTTTCAACTTAATTTTATGACTTGGGATAAATGACCTAGATTGGGGCTGAGGGTTGGGATAACTTGGGCCTCAAGTTTCTTGGTATATAAAATGTGAGAGTTGATCAAATGATGTGGGAGATCCCTTCAATCTCTTATCAGTGACCTAATGAGATAAACCAGGGCTGTCCAAAATGCAGCTGCTGTGCTATTTTATGTGGCCTCCTGTGGGTTATTAAAAGTTTTAGTAACCAAAGACCCCAGAGCTCTGACTAAAATGGTATATCAAAATATATTGTAAAAGTTTTTATTGAAACAATAGACAAGTAAGATTGGACAGCCCTGAGCTAAACTATTCCACTTCTGATACTTTATAGGTGGGAGACCATGGACAAGTCACTTTTTTTTTGGTTTTTTTATTTAAATCTTTTTTTTTTTTTGGCAAGGGAATGAGTTAAGTGATTTGCCCAAGGTCACACAGCTAGGTAATTATTAAAAATGTCTGGGGCTGGATTTGAACTCAGGTCCTCCTGACTCCAGGGTCACTGCTCTATCCACTGTGCCACCAAGCTGCCCCAACAAGTTGCTTTTAATAACTAATTGTCTCAAGCAACTCCTCAAGAATTTAAGTCATAGATGCATTCTATCAAAATGGGGGGGGGGGGGGTTATCCTCAAAAGCTTCTCTTTTAATTTATCTTCTTGAGAGGTGGATTTTCTGTTGATTTTTCCAAAGTAACAAGGTTGATTTTTTTTTTCCTGTCATTGTCTTATGGTGTGGCATGGTATGAACTATGATGATGTGGAGTCAGGATAGCAAATCTGCCCCCAGGCACTTACTAGGTATGTGATCCTGGGGAAGTCACATAAGGTCCTTGGGCCTCAATTTTCTATCTGTAAGGGGTAGTTAGGTGGCACAGTGGATAGAGCACTGGCCCTGGAGTCAGGAGTACCCGAGTTCAAATCTGGCCTCGGACACTTAATCATTACCTAGCTGTGTGGCCTTGGGCAAGCCACTTAGCCCCATTGCCTTGCAAAAACCTAACAAAAAATTTTTTTTCTATCTAAAATGAAGGAGTTGTATCCAACAACTTCAAAAGTTCCTTCAAGCCCTAAATCTCTTCTCCTATTTATTTCAATTAATAGGTATGTTCTCAACCTCCAGAGTCCCAGGGCCATAGCTTGAATATGAATAAGACATAGGATCACTTGAAGGAATTCATTCAGAATGCAGCTCTGCAAATTTTAGTTCCCTGCAGAAAAGCCCCAGTTACTCTTTCTTAATTTTGATTCTGCTAAGTATAAATTGTCTATAAAATTTCTAAATAGTCAATTAAGGAGTTCGAAGGAATTACATGATTCCTAATTGTGACCTATTTTGTCTGACATAATGCTTTTCTTAAAAGTTTACATTGAAATGGTTTCAAATAGTATAAAATTAGCAATGGTAATTCTAATTTATGACAATTTCCAATTTAGGCATTAATAAACCCTCACATAAACTGTTATTTTGTTCAAAGTTTTTTAGTTAACAACATAATCATTTACATTTACAAAAATCCATTTCAATATTTTTAAAGCATAGAAAGCCCTGAAACATGCCATCTATCAGTCACAAGGAGATAGTTAAATATAGTGCATCTTTAAACTACCCATCTTCTCCCTTCATTTCCTTTCCAACTTAGTTCAGAGTTCTTATAAAAATGGAAATCCAGTGATGTGCTCTAAATGTTTAGCAAGTGACTCTTAACCATCCCCCCAAACCCCCAAGACTTTTTTTCCAAATCTCTGGGCTTAGTATCTATTTCATCCTTTTGCATTCCCTCGCTATGAATAATGCTGCCTGTTTATGAGGATAATGAAGCCGCTGTTTTCACTTCCAACTCTTCCCTGAAAACCCTCTTACCCTTGCTGACAGAATACCAGGAAGCCCCATTGATGATGCCATCAGGAAAGTAATCTCCACAGTTCCAGCCCAGGTGCATCCATCCATGTGCATACGAATAGCCTTTGGCCAGCTGAGGGGAAAGCACGGTAGGAAACATGACCCAGAATATACCAAATTTATATGGTAATGTTCACACCTAGAATTGGGGGTGAAGCCAAAAGTCACTCAATTAGCTGTGTTAATCAGCAGGGTTAAAACAAATAGTGGGAAAATCATGGGTGGAGAAATAAAGAGCCCTGGTGTATCTTATTGGCTCAGTTATTAACCCCACTTTGTAAAATAGAATAAATTTCTTCTCTGGGCTTCAATTTACTCTATTAAAAAAGATTAGACTGAGTGTTGTTTAATGCCCCTTTAGCCCAATCGGTTATTATTTGCTTTGGCACTAAGTTTAGGAGATTATAATGTTCATATTTCAATAAACTCATATATAGGCAGCTCCCAGAAGGAGGCTTTTGATACAGTGCAGTAATTTTTTTTGTGTTGTTAACATACAGCACATTTATGGTGTTTTAAATACACATCTCATTTGAGCCTTACAACAACATCACCTCATGAGATAGGCAATACAAGAATTATTCACTCTATTTTACTGTCGGAAAAACTGAGGTTCAGAAAAGTAAAGGGATTAGGTTCTTAAAGCTCATAATATGAGAAGGGATCCTGACCCAATCCTTCCTTGCCTCTAAATCCATTACAATCTCCATTTCATTTTGCTTCTATGTTTTGGGGATATCTTATGTATACTGTGTTAAGGAAAGCACCAACATACATGGACAGACAAAACAAACAACAGCCTGCTTAAAGCATAAAAATTTTAACAGTAACTGAAATTTGTGTGTAGATAACAAGATGATGCCTTCATTTTGTGGGTCAAGAAATTCTTTGACCCATTCTCAATATCAGTCTTTTAACATGGCGAGATCCCTCAGTGCCTCTCTTGAGAGAGGGGGAGAGGGAGAAGGGAGAAAGAGGGGATGGAGAGAAAGAGAGAGAGAGAGAGAGAGAGAGAGAGAGAGAGAGAGAGATGAACAAAACAGAATCTTCAGGGGGAAAAAATGGTTCCCACTGGGGATATCTTAAGAGATGAGTCCACCAAAGGTGAAAATAGTTTAACCAGGAAGATTAAGGTTACTGCTAGGACAAAGGAGGGAGGAAGAAGAGAAGGAATGTACCTGTTGCTGTTCTCTGTTCTTCATAAAAAAGGGACATTCCTGGAGATTTTTTTAGAAAGATTTAACCATTCCTTCAATGAACTTTGTTAACTCCCTTATCTCTTTGTAAAATTAAAATGCATGATTGTATCTTCAGCTGGTGGATATAAGATGACTTTGTGTTTCATCTACTCAACTCTTTATGGAAGTCTATGATTTACATTATTATGCTAGGTGCTGTGACTTCTCAGAAAGTGTCTTAATATATGTACATGAGATTGTTGAATGAACTCTTTTATGTTAAATGTGAGGCCATAGGTTCCCATCTGCCTATCAAAATATCCAGATCTTTCCAGTCCTATCATCCCACCTTTCCCCTTCACTACTAAACTTCTCGAAAGATTTGCTCCTATCAATTGCTTCTCTCCCCAAAAGGCTTTCCAGATCATCTAATTCAACCCCTTTATTTTATACAGTGATTAAAGTACTTGCCCACGGTCATGTAACCAAATAGAAAATAGAAAATGGAAGAACCACACAAGTGGCACCTAATCTTCTGACAACAAATTAGGTATTTTCTACTCAATCACAAGGGTCTTCTCAACCAACAAGTATTTCTGTATTTATTAATTTGCTGTGAGCTAAGCACCTTAGATAAAATAATCAAGTCAAATATTTCCTGCCCTGCAGGAACTCATATTCCAATGCAGAATATAGCATACAAACAGTGTGTGGTGTGTGTATGCATGTCTCTGTGTGTCTAAGACTTTTGGGGATTCTGTGTGTGTGTGTGTGTGTGTGTGTGTGTGTGTGTGTGTGTGTGTGTGTGTGTGCGCGCAACACAACATATACAGACAAAACTATATTCATCAGCAGAGTTAAAACAAGATAGTGGGGAAAAGTGTTGGACAAGGAGTCAGGAGTCTTAGATTCTAATACCATCTAAGATAAATAAAGAGATGATAGAGATAGGTAGATAGATAGGTAGATGTATAGAGAGAATAAAATGATAGATGAATAGAGAGTCTACATCCAGATTATATGAAAAGTCTATTAGGCTTTAATAGCTCAATAACTGAATTAAGACTTTTTGAATCCCATAGAGACATATATAAGTCAAATTAAAGATAAACCTAGAGGAACAACTAAGTGAGTGCGATCGGAAAAGATTAACTAGGACACTTGAGCTGAGTCTTGAAGGAAACCAGTGATTTCAGGAGTTGGAGATGTGGAAAGAGAATATTTCAGATCTTGAGAACATTCAATTTAAAGACAAAGTCAAAAGATGGTGAATTAGGAATCAAGAATAGCCTACTGGCCAGTATAACTGAACCAGGAGGTGGAAGGGAGTGACATAAATAGATAGGAAAGGCAGGAGGGAATGGGGTTGTCAAGAATTTAAATATCCAAGAGAGTTTATGATCAGTTAAGGTGGTTGGGTATTCCTTCATTCTCAAAGAGGACCAAAACAGTATGTTCAACTCTGACTGTTCAGACCAGAATGAGTTCAGAATGCTTGACCACAGGTTGGGTAAAACTACTTCATGAGAACATTTGGGGTGGAGTCTCTAAACTTACACTTTTCCAATTTCTTTTAAGCCACTACATTTGTTTTGCTCATAGAGCATGCCATGCTGAATGGTTCTATGTCACACAATCCATTCCAAAGTTGTTGGATTTTTTTTGCAAGGCAATAGATTAAGTGACTTGCCCAAGGTCAAACAGCTAGGTAATTATTAAGTGTCTGAGACCGAACTTGAACTCGGGTCCTCCTGAGTCCAGGGCCTGTGCTCTATCCACTATGCCATGAGTTGCCCCTCAATTCCAAAGTTTTCAATGTTGGGAGCCAGGGTCTCTAAGCTGTTTGACACAGTCACAGCAAGAAGACTCAAGGAAGTCACACTGCCTGATGGAACATTTCCTTCTTCAATATGTGTGTGTATATATATATATGGATTTCATGCATACCAATATTTATAGGTTTATTATTGATTGCAATATTTACTCACCCTAATAGTGGAATGACTATAAAGGAAGGATTTCAGAAAAATTCCTTGAATAAAACAGATTGTAAACTCTGTCCAAATTTAAAAGGACTGCCTCTCCCTGAGGCATACAAAAGGCTTCAACATTATGAAATCTCTGGAAAACCCAACACTGGAAATTCCAAGGAGATGTCAGAATATATATACAGGGAAAACAGATACAAGATGGGTCAGATAGAATTCCAGGGAAATTAATAGATTTTCCCCCCTTACCATACACAGGAATATATGAAAAAGATGGTGAGAAAATAGTACAGGTGACCAATATGTGAACTCCAGCAGCCTTAGTTTCATGGGAAAGAATAAAAAAGTCACAGAAACTGTGGTTTCTACCAACAAGGCCTGTAAGAGTTAATGGATGAGGGGCGGCTAGGTGGTGTAGTGGATAAAGCACTGGCCTTGGAGTCAGGAGTACCCAGGTTCAAATTTGGTCTCAGACACTTAATAATTACCTAGGTGTGTTGCCTTGGGCAAGCCACTTAACCCTGTTTGCCTTGCAAAAAAAAAAAAAAAAAAGAGTTAATGGATGGGTGGACAAGCATTAAGACCCTCACTATAGATTGTTAAGTAAGTGTATCAAAAAACATAATACTTACAAAAAAATATAAAATCTTTCCATTAAAAGAACTGCTTAATAACTTTAAATGAATTAACAATTATACAATATAGTAATAAATAAGGTAACAGACAGGTTGAGGTCATCATGGTCTGAGTAGGGATAAGAAATAAATTAACTATATGATTATTAATTAAACTTGTAATCACATGATTAAAACTTGTAACCATATGAACTATATGATTGATGATGAAAATTGACCAAGGAAATGATCTTAGCTTGCTTGAGACATACATGATTCTGAGACTATAAAAATAAATCCAAGCAGCTTACAGTCAGTCAACCTGCTCCTCCCTTTACCCTTGTGTTGACTCAATTCATTTCCCCCGACTCTATCCCTCCTGTCAGGTTCCAAGGACCCTGTGGAGGCTGGACCCCTGCATTTCAAAAGAGACTTTGAAAGTGTTCAATCATAGAGGTAAATAGGAAGCCACTAGACTTCCTTGAGTAGGAGAGAGATGGTCAGATCTGTTCTTTAGGAAAATCATTTTGGTGACTTTGGAGGACAGATGAACCCAGGAGACCAAGTTACTACAATAATAAAGGCAGGCGATGATGAGAGCTTGAACTAGAATCACTGTACATATAGAGAGGAAGTGTAACAGATATGTTGAGGAAATGGAAACAGTAAGATCTAGCAACTGACTACATTATGTGGGGAGAAGAATTGAATAAATCCCAATTGAGAACTGAGTTTCTAATGCCACCCATGACTTTGTCACCAAATCTAATAAATAGCCTTTAAAAAAAAGGCCTTTTAAAAATTTCTCTTGTGCAGCTAGGTAGTAGAATAGATAAGAGTACCAGTCCCAGAGTCTATAGGACCTGAGTTCAAATTCAACCTCAGACACTTAATAGCTGTGTGACCTTGGGCTTAGTCACTTAACCCTATTGCCTTGCAAAAATAAAAAAAAAAATTTCTCTTGCTTTCTGAAGCTTTTGACACTTTTGGTCACCCCCTCATATTCTTAGTCTTAACTTCAGAGCTATTACTCTCTCATGGTTCTCTATCATTTTCACTTCCTAATTTTCTGCCTGACCTTTCTCCCCATTACTTGCCTTTTGTCTATGGGGTTTTCTTGGCAAAGATACCAGAGGTAGCTTGCCATTTTTTCTCCAATGTGTTTCCATTTGATAGATGAAGAACTGAAGCAAATGGGGTTAAGTGACTTCCCTAGAGTCACAAAGCTACTAAGAGTCTGAGGCCAGATTTGAACACAATTCTTCCTGACTCCACTTCACCAGATACCCTCTCTGCTCACAATAGGGGCTTAATTAAAAAAAAAAAAACCTCATTAGAACTAATTGGGAATTGTGGGGGAAACCCCAAAGTATCAGAATCCTGAACAAACACCCAAGCAAAGGAGAGGGTGAGTCAGTGAATTAGAAAAAAATGAGATTTGACACATAAGAATAAGTCCATCCATCTCTAAACTGGAAGATGACATATCATTCCTGTAAGGAACAGCCTAGAATTCAAATTGGGCTAGAGAATGACCTCCTGGATATGGAAACAAAGACATAAGGGTGGAGGAAGGTCTTGCCCTTTAAAGCAATTTAATTGATCCATGTTTTTAATAGCCTAGGGGTGAGGCTGAATGAATAGATCTCAGCTATTCCTTCTCAGGCAGGCTGAAGCAGCCTCCTGGCCAAATAGCTGATGCCACACTTCTCACTGAGACCTTCCAGACCAAACCTAATCAACTAACTTGAGTAAGCTTATCTTGTGGTTAAAGACAATCAAACAGTCTTATGCCTCCAGGGGATTTGTGGCTCTCCCTAGGAAAGGGCAGAAAAGTATAGTATCAGAGAAGGCTTTTGTTCTGTAATATGCTTATCTTGGAATAAATACAAAATAATTCTGATTTGAGGTTTCTTAAACTTAGAAAAAGAAAGGTTAAGTCACATGTCTAAATTCATGGAGCTGTCTGTGGCAGAAACTGGTAGGCGCATTACAATTACAATTTAGCCTTTAGTATGACTTATTAGTACAATGTTTGCACCATAGTTACACATAAATATCTATTACATGTTTACACATCCATACACCTACATTCCCATATATATATATATATGTATATATATACATATATATATATATACATACACACACACATATATATATATATATATATATATATATATGTATGTATTTTCTACCTCTATAGATTTCTTCATCATGCCCCATAAACCTCTCTATTCTGTAAGATCACCTCTGGAACTCACACCTCATCAGTAACTCTGCCCTTGGAGTCCCTCCTTCTGACTGAAGGGCAGAAGGCTCTTTCCCAAACCTCTAAGTGCAGCTGTCTCTTCCTATAGTTTATACATGTAGAACCATGTTAATCATATTTCCACATTCGTCTTCTTGTTAAGAAGAACCAGAACAAGAGTCTTCTCCATTAGAAAGGTACTTTCTTTGCCTTCTCTCTTTTAGCAGAGGTGCTAGTCTTTCTCCATTAGATTATAAGCTCCCCGAGGGAAGAAACTATCTCTTTTAAAAAATTTGTATTCCTAAGAACTTAACACAATTGTTGGCACTTCATAGAAGTTTACTGACTGACTAAAATCCATCTATCCCTGTCTGGGACCCTAACCTCTGGGCAATTTATAGACCTTTCCTCTGCCTCCTGCTATTCCAGATAATTACCTTTCAGTTTTGGCCATACTCTGATTTGGCAGTTACTTATGGAATAAAAAATACTCCCAATAACACAGGGATGTAAATATGAAGTAATGAAACCATTAAAAAATACTTGTGGATGCTTAGACATTTAAGTGAGAACACTGGTTTCAAGTGATGATGTCCTTGAGAGGCTAGACCCAGAGATACTTGAAACAACTTCAGTCATTCTTGAAGTGAGGGAGGGAGAAAGGGACTGAAACCTGCCATAAGGACCACAGTTGAGAACCTAGACCTTGAATTGTCTCATATTGAAACCAAATCCAAGGACAAAAACTTGAAACAACTGAAAATATTCAAATGAGCATGCCATAGGTTCTCAAAGCAAAGGAAATGTCATCATCAGAATGAACCTTTAACATAGGCCATTTTGACCATTGAATGAGGAAATTCTGAGATATTTTTTGAAATATCATTTTATCTTATATTTTTAAGCCACTATCCATCCGAATTAGGCCACAACTGAAGAGAAATGATCCAACCTGAAGGTATTACCAATATCTCCAAAGCTTGTCTTTGATGTTGCTTAATGGAAATTCAACATTGGTGTATCATTTTGTTTTTATATGATTCTGATGAGGATGATTATAGTTGAGATGATATTTGATTGGCAATTGTATACACAGAATGAGAACTGGAAGGACCTTCAAAAGCTTGAATCTGGAAAGAATTTCCACTATAACATAACATGACCTTTAAACTGACCTTTACCTTAAGGACTCCAATGAAGGGGAATCTCCACCTCTCAAAGTATTCACATTAAAATTACACTGGTGAAATACTTTAATCAGATTGTTCCTCAAAGGACAGTATAAAGAAACAGTAGATAGATGCATGGTGGATGTATAATTATCAAGAATGTCTTGCTCATTCCTCATTGATAAGTGGTTAAAGGAAATGAATACAATTTTCAGATGAAGAAATTAAAGCTAACAAGTTACATGAAAAATTTCTCTAAATCACTATTGTGATTAAATTAAATTAAAACTCTGAGGTATTATATCACACCTATCACATTAACTAATATGACAGAAAAGAAAAATGTAAATGTTGGAAAAGATGGTGGAAAATTGGACCACAAATGCATTGTAGGGTGAAGTTGTGATCTGATCTAACTGTTCTGGAGAGCAATGTGGAACCATGCCTAAAGGTTTGTAAAACTGTGTGTTCTCTTTGATTCAACAATACTAAAAGAGGTCATAAAAAGGGGAAAAGGACCTCCACGTACAAAAATATTTATAGCAGCTCTTTTTGTAGTGGCAAAAAATTGGAAATTGAGGGGATGCCTATTCATTGGGGAATGCTTAAACAAGCTGTGGTATTTGAATGTAATGGAATACTATTTTGGTATAAGAAATGAGCATTTCAGAAAAACCTGGACTTACATGAACTAATGCTGAGTGGAGTAAGCAGAATCAGGGGAATATTCTACACATTTAACAGTAACACTGTAGGATAATCAACTATGACAGACTTAGCTATCCTCAGCAATAAAATAATCCAAGACAATTAATTTTAAGACTCATAATGGAAAATACTAACCACATTCAGAGAAGGAACTATAAAGTCTGAAGGCAGATCCAAACAATACTACTTTTTCACTTTGCTTTTTCCTTTTTTTGTGGTTTTTCTCTTTTGTTCTGGTTCTTCTTCCACAACATGACTAACGTGGAAATATGATTAACATGAGTCTACATGCATAACCTAGATCATATTGCCAGTTGTCTTGGGGAGTGGGGAGGGAAGGAGAAAACTTTGGAGAAAATCTTAAAAAAATGAATGTTGAAAAATCTTTGTATATAATTAGGAATAAAACTACTAAATGGGAAAAATTTTTTAAAAAGAATGATTTGCAGTAAAAAAAATAGCATAGAAGGCTATAAAAATAAAAAATGTACACTGGTTATATGAAGAGAGGATGTGATAAGAGATATACAGACCAAGTTTTGTAGAGTTATTCAAGGAATCTTAAAAGACTTCAAAGGAAGGCATCCAAAGCATTGGCTAGATACTCTCTGGATGAGAAGGCAAGGATTACATGAACAAATGATTGAGTACTTACTCCATCCAGTTTACAGATCCAAAGTGTATTTTAACTGGAAGGTCTAGAGTCAGAGGACTTTATGTAAATTCCATTTTGGTTCCCTGTGTGGCCTCAGCTAAGTCACTTAACTTCTCCAGTTCTCAGTTTCCTCATCTGTGAAATGAGGGGGTTGAACGAGATGACCTAAAGTTCTAAATCAATGATTCTTTTATCCTATGGAGAGTTGTAGGAGGTATCCTGTCCATTAGAGCAGCTCAAAAGGAAAGCAAAATATTCCTCAATACATGCAAGCCATAAATTTCTTAACAGATAATTATAATCAAATACATCACATCTATGATCTTAATGGGAATTTATGACTAATAATTTGAGACAAAGTAGATGTGTGTGATGCATCTTCCAGGTATTCTCTGATATACCTATCCAGTCTTACAGCTCTGGCATCAAACTCATCTGGAAAATCTTCCTAACTATCCTCACCTAATATAAACTCCCCTTATTTTTAATTCTTATTCAGTTAAACACTTCATTGGGTAATCAAATATGTTGACATGTTTCTTGACTCAACTACTAAATGACTGTACATGCAGTCTTGCTGTAGCTCAGCATACAATGTCATTTTATATCTTAAAAAAACTAGTAAAGGGTCAACTAGGTGGGGCCCAGGGAATAGAACACAGACCCTTATATCTTATATTATTATTATTATCTTTATTTGACAGATGAGGAAACTGAAGCCAAGAGAGATTAACTGACTTGTCTAGGGGAACACAGCTGGTAAGTATCTAAGGCAAGATTCAAAGTTAGGGCTTCTGACATTATATGCTATTTGACGTTTTTGTGGATAAATTTTTGTTTCCTTTATGAACTATTGAAAGCTTTTGGAAATATTAGAAGTTCACAGATCCAGAGCTGGGAGGATCTCAGAGACCATTCAGTCCAACACTCTGTTCATTCATGGAGGTGAAGTCACCAAGGTCACATAGGAAGCAAATATTAGAAGTAGTATTTGAAACTAGATCCTTTGACTTCAGAGCCATTTTATCCCCCCACCCCCGACCATGTTATCTTCTACAGGAAAAGAATTCTTTGTGTCCTCTACAGAAGGAGTAGAGAACATCCAGCCTCTTAATATCATTTGGTCCGACACTGCCAAGGTAACTGCTGGCAGGACCTGAAATTCAATAAATCTTGGAGCTTTTTAGTGGTAAATTGAGTGTCTAACCAAATAAAGCTCCATGAATGATGTTATAAATATCCAATGACACCAAGCAGAAAAGTTTCCCCATCCCTGCTCTACAGCATTTTATATAGTTATTTTCTAGCTTAGAATCTCAGCAAAAATTTCTTGATTTGGTTTGTTGCTCCCACCTTTTGGGCTTCACATTCTTTAAATGCCACACTTTCTGTCAGGCAACTTCACTTAAGTTTTTCTTGCTTACCTTTCTGAAAAGTTTATCATCTGGAGTGGGAGTATTGGCAGTGCGACGGAAACCCCGAACCCGATGCTCACGGGACTTGTCATATGGGTAATTAGCTACAACTGCACCTCCGTGAAGATTGGCAGAAAGAACAAAGTTGATGGATTCCAACCAATGTATAACAGCCTCAGTCTCTGGTTCCACCTATATGGAGGTAAAGAGTTAGCAGGGACCCAAGGGGACACTGGAGGGTCAAAGTATTCATTAGCTATATTTGTAAATACAAAACTCACAAATAGGAATTTAAAGATTCCCCATCCTAATAAGGGGTCAAGAAGGGAGAAGAAAAGACGACTCCCTCTCTGCTTTCTGCTTTTTCAGTCTCCAAACCTTTAATTAGACAAGCAGAATGAAACCGAAGTGAGGGAAGGCATATGTGAATATCCATCTTTTTCTCTCTCTCTCTCTCTAGGCTGCTCTGCAGACCCATCTCTACAGGACTTTTTTTCATCATAAAAACATGGAAATTCACTCCACCCTAGACTACTTCTCACATTAGAATTGGGAGAGACAGGAGACGTCTCTCCTTCCTTGAGGTCTCACTTTCTGATTGAATGGTTTCCTCCCAAAACATCCAATTTAAGAAGACCCAGACCAAAAATGTCTTTATCCCTCTCCAGTCTTTACTGCTGAATAATTTTCAGGCTTGTTGACTAACTGATTTGAACAGTTGCAAAGATTGAAGGAATAAGTCATGTACTGTCTCAACCAAATCTGAACTATGGCTAATGTATAAGAATTTATTAATCAATTAATGGTGTCAAGCTTTGAACTGGGAATGCACTTGGCAAAAGGGAAATAGTTCATGTTTTCCAGTAGCTTATATTCTATTAAGGGATACATGTTCACAGATAACTAAATGTGAGAGGGTGTTGTCTAGAGAATTCTGGATAACTATCATTATTATTAGTATCATCATCACCATCATTACAAAATATTTATGAAGTCACACTAAATGTGGAATTCTGAGTTAAAAGCTAGGGAAACACAGACATAAATCTAATATAAACTGATTGTGTGATCCTGGGCAAGACACAACACTCATCATATTCATATTCTAGTCAGATCTGTAAATTGCAGGAAAGAGGATCAACCTGCCTTGGTAAAGAGTTTCTTCGCTCTATTTCCTATCCCTATCCATTACTAAATGTGGGGTACTACAGCATATCTGAAGGATACCAAAAGAATAAACAAAGACATTATCCTCAGGAGCCTATCAATATACTTGTGTTAATACTTACTAAATATTTGCTGAATTGAGTTAGAAAAAAGCTAGATGGGAAAAGATATTATTCTTATCTGCCCAAGTTTTTTTTGTGCATAATCATTTCATATTGGTACCTGACTTCTCCAGTTGTCTGGAAGGGGTATGTGATGATTGGCCCCACCACTCTTCTCATTGTAGTACATGTAGGTGTTAAGATCTGGAAAGTTTCGGTTTAGGTCTACTCCATTGGCATTGTTCCGACCAGTAAGATATCCATTGGTGTCTGGGCCCTAGGAGGAAAAAGGAAGAGATGGAAAGGATGGAAACGGGGAAGTTTCAGATTAAATTAACATTTAAAAAAACCCTGTTTTTCACTCTTTTTTTGCTTCTGTAGTCCTCTATTGGTCTTGAGTATTCAAAGATGATGTTGATCAGAAATAAAGAGATATTTAAATGATTGGATAAATATTTACTTGTTCATATGTAGACTGAGTCAATATAAAAAATTATCTAGATTAATTTACTTATACAATGCCAAACCAATCAAATTACAACAGAATTATTTTACAGAACTAGGAAAAAAAATGACAAAATTCATTTGCATAAAGAAATGTCAGGGATAGCTAGGTAGTAAGGTGCAGTGGAAAGAGCACTGGCCCTGGAGTCAGGAGGACCTGAGTTCAAAACCAAGCTCAGACACCTAATTTCCTAGCTGTGTGAACTTGGGCAGGTCACCTAACCCCAATGTCTTGCAAACCCTCCTTTCCCTCAAAAAAAAAAAACAAACAAAAAAACGAGTTTGATTTGTCCTGAAAAATGTTCAGCAAGCCCTCACACCATTGGTGCTAGTCCTCCCTGAAAAACAAATGTCAATATCAAAGGGATATTGAGATCAATGGGGGAAAAAGTAAAGAAAGGTGGACTTAGCACATTAGCAAATCAAACCAAAAAAACTAATCATATAAAAAAATCCTCTAAATCATTAATAGTTAGAGAATTACAAATTTAAAAAATCCCAAGATTGTTTTAAGAAGTCTATTTTTTATACCTATTTATGTGGATAGAGACTTTTATGTTGTAGGGAAAAGTGAAACTGGGAAGGGGAACTTTTTACAGCAAATTCCTTTTATAAAGATCGATTCACACATATATGTCAAATTTATGAAAAAAAAAAACTAAACCCCAAACAACCAAGAGCCATTTCCTTATATATAAAAGATCAAAGGGTATGAATGGGCAGTTTTTAGGGAAAAAAATGATGGCCATGACAGAAAAAAATAACTGGAGAAGATGTAGGTAGAATATGGGAGAATAGATACTGTAATACAATTTTGGTGGAACTATGAACTGGTTCACCCATTCTAGAAAACAATTTGAAACTATGCCTAAAGGACTATAAAACTTTGCACATCCTTTGATACAACATTAATTACAAGATCTGTAACCCAAATAAATGAAAGAAAAAGAATATATATAAATATTAAGTTTTCTGGGGTTGGCACTTTAGATGAGAAATTTGAATTTCCCCTGGTCTACCCTTCCCCAAAAGAACAAAACCAAAGAAAGCTGTGGTTTAGTGCATTATAAAGATTTCTTTCCCCTTATACTTTCACATTTCTTATTTCTGCTGAAGTCTCTATTATGCTTTATTAAAAATTTAATATTTGGGGGCATGTAGGTGGTACAGTGGATAGAGCACCAGCCCTGGAATCAGGAGTACCTGAGTTCAAATCTTACCTCAGACACTTAATAATTACCTAGCTGTGTGGCCTTGGGCAAGCCACTTAACCCCATTGCCTTGCAAAAACCTAAAATAAAATAAAATAAACAAAAAAAAATAAACAAAAAAACCCCTCAAAAGAATATTTGTTTCTAAACTTAAACACAAAAAAAGAACATCTTTATACACATATTAAACTGAGAATTACAAGTGAAATACTGAATCTTCTTATCTACAACTTGCTTTTCCCCATGTATATAATAAATTAAAACTTTTCTTTCAAAGCTGTCCTGCCTATCTGTATTTCTGAATTACTCTGTTGGGGAGCAACATTCTTAAAATGGTATTATTCCTCTAGGGCCAAAGATTAGGCTAATGCTTCCTCACAACCGGGAAACCAAGAGGAAAGTGGGTGTCTGGGCATGTGTGGGGGTAACAATTGTTAAGGAAATCTCAGAAGTAAGACTGGGGGTGCAGCTAGGTGGCACAGAAGATAGAGCACTGGCCCTAGTCAGGAGGACCTGAGTTCAAATCCAGCCTCAGACACTTAATAATTACCTAGCTGTGTGACCTTGGGCAAGTCACTTAACCTCATTGCCTTGCCCCCCCCCTCCAAATAATTTAAAAAAGAGAAGATTGGATAAAGGAAGGTTTTCATGATGTCTGATGGCCTCAATGTTTTTGGTCAAGTATGAGCAAAGACCCTCAGCTGAAAGAGCTAGGTGAAAGAACTAGCATAAATGGTTTGGGGAAAGAAGATTTGGGGGATGGGGTTTTGAAATAGAGATAAGATAGGGAAGAGTAAAAATATTTCCTGCTGTAGTATACAGACTTAATTAACATACAGTAATGTAAATTGGCAATAGTTTGTGAGTAAAGTTGTGTGATATTCTCCACTGCATTTAGAAGTAAATGTAATCCAAGCCTGAGGTTTGGAAAGGCATAAATGATGAAAGATACACAATATTCTAGGGGAGTTTAGTATAAATTTGGGGTCATAAGACAAAGAGGATGATAATGAAGTATGTGACTCAGTTCTTGTGGTTGATAGCATCAAAAGACATGGTTTTGGGACATAACCAGTATGGAAATTTCTTTGATTGTTACAAGAATTTTGTTTTGCTTTACATTTTTCTATGAAGGTGAGGGAGATGGATTAAGAGTAAAACAGATTTTAAGAATTCCATTCTTGCAGTGATAATTTTAAAGGTTTTCATTCAGGGACTAATGATTCTCAAGATCTTTCAAAATGGGTAAGGTTTCAAAAGAAAACATGATAGATAATTGTTATGATTTTACAAAAATAGGAAGAAAGGAATCCCTTCTAGCATTAGTTGCATTTTTGTTCCTATCCCTCCAGATGCTTTGGTTGAGAGGAATTATAATAATACTTGCTCCTCTCTGGCATTTCCAGACTCCACTACTATTATTCAATAATCTCTCCGAGCTTCATTCAATTCACATTTATCATCTAATCAGGATTCTGGTAGCAGTTGTACACAGACTTCCAGGATACTTCCTTCCATATTTATGGATTGTAAATTTCTTTTATCAGATTATAATCTGTTGTTATTCCACATCTCCTTCTGCCTTGTGACCCCCTAATCCTATTCTTCATCTTCACCTGATTCCTCCATCCCTCAAGTTTTTACCTTATATTCTGCTGAATGAAGCTGAAGAAAAACAACAAAATCATGCTGATTGAATTCACCACAAATTTATATGACATCTCAGAAGAGCCCTAGCATCTCCCTATTTAGCTCATTCTTCCACTCACCAGAGTGGTTTTTCCAAACCTTTTTATCCTTCATCAAGCCCTGGCACAAGGCTATCCTAGCAACCTCAGCCTTCATCCTTGGGTCTCACTTCTACAAAGTCTGTCTGAGAATAGTCTAAGCTTCTGTGAAGATCTCATTGGAGGATGGAGAGGGATCAGAAAACAAGACTACATTCTTAGGGTCATCCAACAAACTGAGAAGCAGAGAAAATGTAAAATTCCATTGCACTTAGTTTAAAGAACCTGACTTGCAGGAAAAAAATGACCCCTTGAAGGCTCTCCTTAGATAAAATACCTGCAAGATGAATATCAAAATTCTGAGTTATCAATTCCATCTCCTTCAAATTGGCCAAAAAAAGTGTTAAAATTATAACATTTTCTTCTAACTTGTTTTCAAAAGCCCCATTGTCTTCCCTGAATTTATTATTTATTGGAGAGGAAAGGAATGGAAAAAAAGGGACTGCACCTGTGATTTCCTTGGGAACTACAGGTTAGGAAATTCCCTTTAATATTTAAAATGAGCAATTTGATAATCTTAGCGAGTTGCCCAGGAAGTATAGCATAAGTCAGAGACAAGACTTGAATCCAGATCTTTTGGTCTTTAAGATCAGCTCACTATCCATTATGTTACCCTGCCTATATGTATTGATAGCTTTAAAACAAAAGCTTTAGGAAACCCCCAAAAGGTTTTATACTTCTAGAAGGAAAGAGAAGTTGAAACCCCCTTTTAAAAGGGGAGGTAGACACAAAACTCAGGAGAAAGAATGAATAAAAGAGAAGGGGCAGGGCTGAGTTTATTATCCATCATGGCTTGCTGAAGAGCAGGTTTCACAGGTCTGGTTGATGCCTTCCTAGTTTTGGGGTGTGTATCTGGGTGGGAAGAGGGAGACTGCAGATAAGATATTTCCATCCAAGTATGACCTGATGTGCCCTCTACCAGGTTAAATACAAGCTCTAGAGGTCAAGGGACACTAAGTGGAAATCGGCATCCAAGATAAGTATGGTAAAAACCAAGGTTCACCTGTTGGAACTCAGATTTCAGGCATATTGTACTAAGGATAAGAAGGGGAGATTAAATGTAATAAATTTCAATCTGAAAAACTTCATGCTCTTTGGCAAGTATGTCCAATGGTGTCCATGAGGGCCATAGCTGCCTTATTAGCATCTGTTGTTGTGCTCCTTAATTAAGGTGTGGCTTGCCTTGTATTCACAATAGGGTATTGAATTCTGAATCTGGCCCATGAGGGGTTACCATTGGGCAATGCAGCCTAGAAAACCTAAAAGACTGAACATTCTTGTTCTATATGTTCTATATGCTTCATTTAACGTGGCTAGATGTAGAGAAGAACATACTCCAGAGTCTTTTGGAATTTTTTTAACTGGATTGAATCATTATCATAGCTTCAAAACTAGAAGGAAACCTTGGAGTTTTCTTAATTCAATTGACTAATCTTAGAGATTTAAGACCCTGAAGCCAAGAGAAATTAAATTATTTCCTTAAAGTCTTACTGGTAACAGAGCTGGGAATTGAACAAGAATCCTGAGTCTAAACACAACAGTCCACCATACCATGCTTAGTCAACCTCCCGCTGCTGCCACTCAATGATTTTCCTTAACAATGACTGCAAGGGGACAGGGGCAGATAGGTGTTGCAGTGAATAGAGCATTAGTCCTGGATTCAGGAGTTCAAATCCAGTCTCAGACACTTAATATAGCTTTGTGACCTTGGGCAAGTCCTTGCAAAAAATAATAACAGTGACCTCCTCTAAACTGTGACAGAACTGGTAAAGAAGGGTATGAGAAAGACTATTCATCCAGCTACAAAATCATGCTGTTCTGTGATTCTCTATCTACAGCCTAGACAAACAGATACAGAATTATAGGTGGAAGACTTCCTTCCCTCTACCATTTTGGAAAACCAGTTGTTCCATGCTTCTGAGAGTAGAGGTGGTTAGGCAACTAGCTGAGAAGTCTCTTTGCCATACCAGGGGTAAATCTGAGACTAGGAGAGAATAAAATAGGCTAAACAACTTCAAGTTCGTAAAAAATAAAACTGTAGGGCATTAAGGTAGACATCATGAATGACCATTAACAGTTACAAAGTTGGGGGTGGCTAGGTGGCGCAGGGAATAGAGCCCTGGAGTCAGGAGTACCTGAGTTCAAATTTGGCCTCAGACACTTAATAATTACCCAGCTGTGTGGCCTTGGGCAAGCCATTTAACCCCATTGCCTTGCAAAAAAATTAACCCCCCCCCAAAACCCCAAACCAACCCCCCCAAAAAAAAACAATTACAAAGTATTCTTGGAATCAGTAGCTATGAGGTTTCAAGATGACTAACGGTACCATAAGAGTCAGTAATTAATGCTGAAGAAAGTATTCCTCTGCCAGTAAAAAAAGTGATTTGACTCTTGGTCTTCTGATTTCACATTCAGTTCTCTTAGATGACAGCACAGTAAAGAGAGCTCCAAGCCTGGAATCAGGAAGACTCATCTTTCTGAGTTCAAATCTATCCTCAGACAACTGTGTGACCCTGGACAAGTCACTTAACACTGTTTACTTCAGTTTTTTTCATTTGTAAATGTCAACTCTTTCCAGTATCTTTGCCAAGAAAACCAAGAAAATCTCAAATGGGGAAAGAGTTGGACACAATTGATTACCAACTCAACAATAACAAATTGGTTAAATAATAGTTTTAGGTGGGGAGGGTGGAATTTTGTAATGCTGTCTCATATTGAACTTGCAATATGCTACACCTCCTCCACCCTAAATCCTTTTCAGAGCTAATATGTATTATGCTTCTGCTACCTGTTGAGTTGATTTTTTTTGTACTTAGGGGCAAAACTATTAATCCTTATTAATTTTATCTTTTTAGGTTCAGTCCAATGTTCTAACTTGTCAGAGAACTTTAGGATTTGTTGTGTCCGACTTTCATCAAAGTTTAATGATTTAGTACAATGGAAATATCTATGCTTGAGGTCAGGAGATCTGAAATGGAATCCTAAATCTACCACTTTCTTCTTATGCAATCTTGGGCTAAATCCCTTCATTTTTTAAGGTTTTGTTATGACCAAAGTACAGTAATCAGATCTCTATCCATCAATAAACATTGATTTATGAAGCACTTACTCTGTGTCTCAGACTCTATGCTAATTATCAAGGAACCAGAGAAGCAGAAGACAGTTCCTGTCCTCCAGGAGCTTGTAATCTAATAGAATGTGTATGGAAGAGGAACTGGGGTGAGCTTTAGTGACGAGTATCTGAATTCAAACTCGAAACACAGGTTGGGAGATGTACTTTGTAACATGTAAAATTGAAAAAGAAATTTTCAGGAACCTGCGTGGTATAGTGAAAAAGAGTAAGGGACCTAGAGTAAAGAAAGGCTTATAATATAATGTGGTAGTCCTCACTAAAATAATCTGCTGTTTGATATAACCCCAAATTCCAAACTTCTGGGATAAGAACTCACTAACAAAAACTGCTGGGAAAACTGGAATAATATGGCAGAAACTAGACATAGACCAACATCTCACACCCTTTACCAAAATAAGGATGAAATGGATAGAATACATCTTTTAGACATAAAAGGTGCTATCATAAGTCAATTGAGATCAGCTAACAGTTTATCTGTCATATCTATGAAGAAGAATTTATGAACAGACAATAGATGGAATGCAAAATGAATAATTTCAACTACATTAATTAAAAAGGTTTTGCACAAATAAAAGCAATGGAAGACTAGAAAGAATGTAGAAGGATATGAATAAGCAGTTTTCAGATGAAGAAATTTAAGTTATCTATAGTCATATTAAAAAATGCTCTAATCATTATTGATTAGAGAAATGCAAATTAAAACAGTTCTGAGGTACTACCTTATATCTATCAGATTGGCTAATATGACAAAAAAAGGAAAATGATCAATATTGGATCTGATGTGGGAAAATTGAAACATTAAGATATTGTTGTTAGAGCTGTGAACTTATCCAACCGTTCCTGAGAGCAATTTGAAACTATGCTCAGGGGCAGCTAGGCGGTACAGTAGATAGAGCACTGGCCCTGGAGTCAGGAGGACCTGAGTTCAAATGTGATCTCAGACATATAATTACCTATGTGACCTTGGGCAAGTCACTTAACCCCACTGTCTTGCAAAAAAGAAAAAAGAAACTATGCTCAAAGGGTTATCCAACTATGCCTACCCTTTGACCCAACAACACTGAGTAGATCTGTATCCCAAAGAAGTCATAAAAAGTGAGAGAAAGGACCCACATATACCAAAAATATTTATATAAGCTCTTTTTTTTTGTAGTGGCAAAGAAGTGAGTGGATACCCATCCATTGGTGAACAGCTGAATGAATATAATGGAACCTGATTATGCTATAAGAAATGATGAGTAGGCAGATTTCAGAAAAACCTGGAAAGACATGAATTGATGCTGAATAAAGAACAGGAAAACATATACATATTAACAGCTACATTGTATGATGATGAACTATGATAGACTTTACTCTTCTCAACAGTACAGTGATCAAAGACAATGCTAAGTCTTGTGATACATCCATACCCAGAGAAAGAACTATGGAGTTTGAGTGTAGACTAAAGCATATTATTTTCACTTTTTAAGATTCGTTTTATTTTTTCTTTCTCATGTTTTTTTCCCCTTTGTTCTCATTCTTCTTTTGTAACATGACTTATATGGAAATATGTTTACACAATTGTACACGTATAAAAATTATTGGAAAATGTAATCTTGGAAAATTGGAAAAAAGAAAAAATAGAAAACCACACATAAATACAAAAAAAAAAATGAACACCTGGGTTAAGTCTCAGAAACTCACTAGCTGTGAGACTCTGGTCAATTCACTTATTCTTTATGGATCTCAGTTTCATCGTCTGTCTATAAAATAATACTAACTTGTCTCTGAGCAACTGTGAGGATTAAAATAAGAACATTCGCAAATCATTTTGCAGAATTTAAGTAAAAAACAAAAAACCTTAAAAAGCATCAAACATATAAAGACAATGCTAGGCAGCATAAAAGACCCAGTACCTGGTCTGCAGCTACTTCATAACCATCAGGGTTCATGGAAGGCATGATGTGAATCCTTGTGTTGTGAATCAGCCGGACAATGCGTTCATTCCTTTGGCGGTACTGTTCACACAGGAATTCGCAAAGTTGGAGTAGCAGCTCTCTCCCCAACACTTCATTCCCATGCATGTTTGCTACATACTTAAATTCAGGCTCCACTGAAATTGTAATAAAATGATATTATTCTTACAACCAGAAAAGGAAGAGATTTAGTTGGCATAGGATCTCCCTAGACAAACGGCCAGTCTTACTGCAAAAGAAGTTTTTTTTTCCCCAACAAGCAGATCATAGAAGGAATTCTATCTTTGGAGCTGAGTGACTTTAGCTAAGTCACTTCCTCTGCCTGGGTCTGTTTCCTCACCTGTAAAAAATGAGGCAATTGTACTAGATGATAAATATTTAATATCCCTTTCAATTTAAAATACTATGACTTTATTTGTGGACCAAGTCATTTAATTTCTTGCTGTCTCTAGGTTCCTCCGCTAAAAAAATAGGGAATTAAATAGCCTTTAATGTCCCTACTGTCCCAAAGTAGAGGACTCATATATAGCTTACATCTTCAAGGGTTACCTGAGACTTCTAGAGGGTGGAATGAATTTTTCACTGTAGACAGGAAATTTTAGAGACTGAATCTAAGCTACAGTTTCCTTATTATCAATTCAGCACTTCATCTACACTATACTGACTCCTGCCATTTTGAAAAATAAAATAAAATTATGGCTTATTGTCTTTTGGGGCATTTTATTCTAACTCATTTGGAATCTTTTTCTGATTTTTTTTAACTTTGTACCAATAATTAAGGACTACTAAAACTAAAATAGACCTTTAAGAATTCCAAATCTTCAGGCTAAAATACCCCCAGTTTCACCAAAAATATAGTTTTTGTTAATTATATCATCAAAAGCTTAACTTTTCCCAATACTTAGGGCAGTCCACTCTCTTCTTTCTATAAGGGCAGGTTTGATGTCAGTCACAGGATGAGGAGCTTTAGAATTTATAATATTCTTAAACTGATTTATCTAGTGCACATTATCTTATTCTCTAAGGAGGTATCTATAGATTTCAGAAGGTCTATGAACTTGAATTATGAGGCGGAGGAGTACATATTTATTTTCACTAACCTCTCACTGAAATTTACTATTTCCTTTAAATATGAATGTTGGCTACAAACCATTACTCTAAGAAACCTGGAAGCTTCCCCATACTGCCAAAGAGTTCTGTGCCTCCCATGCCAAAATGTTAAGAACCTCTCTTCTGGAACATTGTACACCATAACAGCAACATGGGGTTGATGATCAGTCTTAATGGATTTGCTCATTGCATAAGTGCAACAATCAGGGACAATTTTGGGGGTATCTGTGATGGAGAATACCATCTGTAATCAGAGAAAGAATTGTGGAATTTGAACAAAGACCAAAGAGTATTACTTTTAATTTTAAAAAAAAGGCGTTATCTTATTATGTAATCTTGCTATTGCTTATATTTTATTTTTTCCCTTAAGAATTTTATTTCTCTCTCAATACATTCAATTTAGATTAATGTATAGCATGGAAGCAATGTGAAGACTAATAGACTGCCTTCTGTGGGGGTAGGGGAAGGAAGCAGATTTGGGGGGAAAACTGTAAAATTCAAAAATAAATAATTAAAAAAGAAAAAAAAAGAACCTCTTTTCTGGTGCAAATCTTAAATAAATGAGAAGAGAAACAAGCTTCCTAGCAGTGAAGTGGCATACCCATTGTTGAACAGTGCATTTCCATAGCAGAGACTCATTCATCTCTATTGTCCATTTTTTTTAGGTTTTTTTTTTTTTGCAAGGCAATGGGGTAAGTGGCTTGCCCAAGGCCACATGGCTAGGTAATTATTAAATGTCTGAGGCCAGATTTGAACTCAGGTACTCCAGGGCCAGTGCTGTATACACTGTGCCACCTAGCTGCCCCTTATTGTCCATCATTTTGAAGAAGACCTGACATCAGGGACATGATGCCATGACATGTATTTGAGTGAGGGGGGGGCTGTGCTAAGTTAGACTTACTTTCTCCTCCAGAGCCATCTGGGTCCAGTTGCTAGATTTGGATCAGGACCACTTGGGATGACCCTCAATATGAGGCAATTGGATAAAATGACTTGCCCAAGGACACATAGCTAATGAAGTGACCCGAGATCAGATTTAAACTCAGGTCTTCTTGACTTCGGGGTTGGTGCTCTTCCCACTGCACCATCTAGCTGCTGCCTTCCTCACTTATCTACCTATTCCTCAACTCTTCTTCCTTACTAAATAAAGTTTCACTTTGACCAGACTTTTTGTTCAATGAAATAAAAAAATGTTGATGGTTCTCTCGACCTCAGCTTCATTATCTTCAAATGGGTATGATACTAGAAACTACCTCCCAACATAGTTGTGAGGACAAAAGGAGTTGTTTGTAAAATAGGCAAAACCAGGCAAACCTTAAATTGATATAAGTGCTACCCTACCTGTTATTAGCTGAGCAGCTAGAAGAATTAAATCTAGTCAAAAAAGCATTTATGTTTTTGCATTAATAAAATCAATGCTGCCAAAACTAGAAGGAAAACAGAAAGTTGGGAAATAATTTTCACAGCCAGGGGTTCTGATAAAGATCTTATTTCTAAATAAATAGAAAATTACATCAAATTTATAAAGTTACAAGTCATTCCCCAATTGAGGATATGGACAATTTTCAAATAAAGAAATCATATGACAAAATCATATTAAAAGATGTTCCAAATCATTTCTGATTAGAGAAATGTAAATTAAAACTATGAAGTTCCACCTATCAGATTAGCTAAGACAACATGTTAAGAGTGTTTGTGGGTGACTGATCCAGTTATTTTGGAGAGCAATATGGAACTATGCCCAAAGAGCAATAAAACTGATTATACCCTTTGACTCAAAATTCCAAAAATGGGCTTATATCCCAGAAGAAATCATAAAAAATGAGAAAAGTTCCACATGGAACTTCCATATGTTCCAAAATATTCATAGCAGCAAAGAATTGGAAATTGGGGGGGATGCCTATCAATTGGGGGAATGGTTGAACAAGTTATGGTATATGAATGTTATGGAGTACTCTTGTTCTTTAGGAACCTTGAATGGTTGGACTCTAGAGAAGCGTGAAACAAATTACAGGTATAGATGCTGAGGGAAGGGAGCAGAACCAAGAGAACTCTACATTAACAACAGCATTGTAAGTTGTTCAACTTTCATGGATGCAGCTCCTCTCAGTAGTTCAGGACAATCCTAGAAGACCTGCTATGAACAATGCTATCCATATCCAGAGGAAGAAAAACAAAACCAACAAAACCAAAAAAACTGCAGAATCTGAAATGAACACTACATTCACTTTTTAAAAATTCTCTTTTATTTTTCTTTCCTATTTCATGATTTTCTTTCTTGTCCCTTAATCCTAATTCTTCATGACTAATCTGTAAACATTTTAAACACAAATGTGTTATGTGCATTCCCCAGCCTGTTTGCCACTGAGGGGAGGGGGTGGAAAGAGAGGGTAGAAGGAAATTATGTAACTTAAAAATATCCATTTACATGTGAATGAAATCTTGAAAAACTTTCATAATATAATTGAAAAAATAAATTTAAAAAAAAAGAAAAACCATTTATGTGCTTGCACTATGTGCAAACTATTGTGGATTACAAAGACAATAATTGTCACAAAAAAAATAATAGAAGAAAGGAGGGAAGGAAGGAAAGTAAATAGAAGGAAGGATTTGCCATTACTACAAATCAGAATAATACCTTCAATACAAACAGGATATCCTGCTGCTGAGCTGATCTGACACAACTTGTAGTTTCTAGACACAGATTATATCTTCTTCATTCCCCAAACCCACACTGTGTCTGTGCCAAAAACCAACTGAGCTGACCTGAAATAGTCAGATAGCTAGAAACTTCTGTCAACAAGAGAAGAACTAGAGATGCCTATCAGTGGCCAACAGGCTCTGCTTGTCCATTTCTTTCTCCTCTCTTTCCTCCATCCCCATTAAAACTCTTCTTTTGATCACTGTCTGGTGTTTATTCTCCAACAGATAGAACTATTGAAATTTCAGTATTTCTGATCACAAAGCTCTCTGCCTATAGGGCAGGCAAAATAATCTTTAACTACAGAAACAACACTGAAGTCAGACCTAACCTAAGGCCCTTTACTGGGTCCCCTCCCCGTACACCACCTCTCCCCCACCATACTTTGGTTCTAATGTCTGCCTTTTTTTTTTTTTAAGAAAACCTACTTTGAATGTTTGAACACCCCTTAACCCAATCCCATTGTTGTAGGGACAGTGATTGTTTCTCTTGGTTTAGTTCTCAGTAGAGAGGGAAAAGATTAATATTTAAAAATTGCTTTTATTAAACATACATAGGTTCATGGAACCATACTAGGAGTTTTAAAAACTAGGGAAATAGACATAATTTTTGCTTTACTATAGACTAGATAGATAGATTAAAAGCCCAGTACCCTACCCCCTATAGAGATCTCGGTTGAGTATGAAACAGAATCAAATAAGTATATATCTTTTAGTAATTGCTCTATTGCTGTGGGTCTGATTCAAATGGAAATAGGAGTGGCTAAACCATACACAAGACTCCCTAACAGGCCATCTATAGACTTACAAAACCACATATTAACATTATCTATGCTCTTTATTTATTTGTTATGTATTTCCCATTTACATTTCAATCTAGTTTGGGTTAACACTGAGGAGTATTGCAAGTCACATGTTTAACATTCCTACTCTAATCCATCACCCTGGAGAGGTCTTGACCTTTTGAATAGTTGTCTCATTCTGGATCTCTCTTTACCCCTTTGCTTTCCCCCTAATTAATCCTGGTGCAATACCCAACATCTACTATTTACCTTCTTTGTTACTATCTATGGGATGTTAAAAGTTGAGCAGAAGACAACTACTTGTACTGAGCCCATCACAGAAATCACCACTACTGTGGGTTTCACAGTGCTTTTCATTAAATCCTTTCATTTTTCCTGGACCAATTCTATAAACTTCCCAAAGAAAGGGCATGTAGCAAACATTGACCTTTCAAGAGTCCCAGATATTAGTTCTGACTCCATTCCTACCTCCAGCAAAACATTTGGCCTCCTACTTTGCTGAGAAAATGAAGGCTCTTCAACTCAAAATCTTCCTAAATTTCACCAGTCAGTCCTTACCTCCTTTGCTCCAAGCTCAGATGACAGAGAAGCCCATTATTCTCCTTGTATTCCTATTTTCATCTCTGTCCTGATCCAGAAGCTTGCCTCATCAATCATTTGCTCTCTTCTTTGACCTTTATCGATTTGTTGTCTACATATGTGCTCAGGTCCTGCCAACCTTAAACCTTTCTAATCTTCAGTTTTACTCTATCAGAGACTCAAAATAATCTTTTTCTTTTCCATACTGAGCTCCTCAGAAGAACACCTTCTACACTGGCTGCCTCTCTCTCCTCACCACACATCTAAATCTAATATCATAGTTTGCCTTCTGACAACCCACCAGAATTCATTCTTGGGGTTCCCCAAGTTACAAAAAAAGCTCTCTATCTTTTTTTTGACCTTCCTGAAGGCATTTCACATTAATTCCTTCCTCATGGTTAATCTCTGTCCTTGGCTCCTGTGATATTTCTCTTCTGTTTTTCCTTCTACCTCATTTGAAAAGATCCCTTGACTCTTTTGCTGGATCATCATCTACCTCTTACCCCTTAATCATAGATATCCCTCAAAATTTAGTCTTGGACCTCTACTTTTCCTCTTCTTTCTTCCATAGAGTTCAGCCATTTTACAGATGAAGAAACTGAGGCTAAGAGTAATTAAATGACTCATCTAGGGTCATACAGCTATGAAGTATATGAGGAAAGATTGGAATTCCAGCCTTCTTAGGTCTAAGTCCAATAGTCTTGGTAGCCAGGTGGAGCAATGGATAAAATGCTCATCCTAGAATCAAAGAGACTCTGGTTCACATCCAGCTTCAGACACTCATTGTGTGACCTCAGGCAAGTCACTCAACCCTTGTGGGCCTCAGTTTCCTCATAGTACTATAGTGAGTAAAAATGATGCTGAGATAGTTTTATCTGGGCAAGATATTTTAATAACAGCTGAGTTTGCTCAACTTATTAGACTAGCAATAAACAAGAATTTGGATCTCTTTTGCTCTCTCCCCTTCCAGCTCCCTCCCCTCCTTCCTATCTCTCTCTCAAAGATCCCTAAAGTGAGGACTAACTGATCTTTTAAACTCAAGTACATCTTCCTTCTGATTGACCTCACAGTAGGACCTTTAGACTTCTCCCCACAAAAGTAAAACAATTTGAACCAGTAAGTGGGTTGGCCTTCAGGTGTGGACTATTAGGTCTCTCTCTGACAATTAAGAAATATTACTTGCGGGGAACAATTTATGACTAAGGAAGAGTTGGAGAACACTAAAAACCAATTAGATGATTTCGATTACATTACATTAAAAAGCTTTTGCACAGATAAAACCAATGTAATCAAGATCAAAAGAAAAGTAGTAAATTGGGGAACAATCTTTACAATTAATGATTCTGACAAAGGACTCATTTCTAAAATATACAGAGAACTGAGTCATATTTTTAAAACAAAAAGCCATTCCCCAATTGAAAAATGGTCAAAGGATATGCAAAGGCAATTTACAGATGAAGAGATCAAAGCAATCCATAGTCATATGAAAAAATGCTCTAAATCATTAATTATTAGAGAAATGCAAATTAAAGCTTCTCTGAGGTACCACCTCACTCCTCTCAGATTGGCCAGTATGACCAGGAAGGATAATGATCATTGTTGGAAGGGATGGATGTGGGAAATCTGGGACACTATTACACTGTTGGTGGAGCTGTGAACTCATCCAACCCTTCTGGAGAGCTATTTGGAACTACGCCCAAAGGGCAACAAAAATGTGCATACCCTTTGACCCAGCAATACCACTACTGGGTCTATACCCTGAAGAGATGAGGAAAAAGGGTAAGAACATTACTTGTACAAAAATATTTATAGCAGCCCTGTTTGTGGTGGCAAAGAATTGGAAATCCAGTAAATGTCCTTCAATTGGGGAATGGCTTAGCAAACTGTGGTATATTTACGTCATGGAACACTATTGTTCTATTAGAAACCAGGAGGGACGGGATTTCAGGGAAACCTGGAGGGATTTGCATGAACTGATGCTGAGTGAGATGAGCAGAACCAGAAAAACACTGTACACCCTAACAGCAACATGGGAGTGATGTTCAGCCTTGAGGGACTTGCTCATTCCATCAGTGCAACAATTGGGAACAATTTTGGACTGTCTGCAAAGGAGAGTACCATCTGTATCCAGATAAGGAGCTGTGGAGTTTGAACAAAGTGCAAGGACTATTCCCTTTAATTTGGAAAAAAAAAAACAGATATCTTATTGTCTGATCTGGTTACCTCTGAGAATTCTGTTCTCTTTAAGGATATGATTTCTCTCTCATCACATCCAATTTGGATCAAGGTACAACATGGAAACAAAGTAAAGACTGATGGAGTGCTATCTGTGGGGTGGGGGTGGGGGTGGGGGGAGGGAAGCGAGATTGGGGGAAAATTGTAAAACTCAAATAATATTTTTAATAAAAAAAATTACTTGCTGGATGGATATCAATTACCTCTAGTAATCTTTACGACAAAGCAAAACTACCCCAACCAAGATCTTCCCAGTTAGACTTCTCTTTTGAGACCAGGTTACCCGTAACCTTACAGCCAAGGACATGAGAGTATTCATGTAAGGAAAGGCCCAGTCCACACTCAGGGTTCCATGTTAAGCTGAAAAACTAGTAGATGCTTCTCGGAGGCCAGGAATGTTCACCTTTCTCACATTTAGACTGGGAGGTCTCCTCCAACTAGGCTAAGAGAGGGGGTTTTGACAAAATAGGGAAAGGGATGGATTGCAGAGAAATATTAATTATCAAATGATATAGCATAATATTATTTTCCTCAGTATGGTAATTGTGAAGATTAAATGGAATAATATTTGTCAATGGCTTAGTATAGCCTCTTTGAGCATGGAGGTGGTTCAATGAATAAAACAACCACCCCAGAGTCAGGAGAACTGAATTCAAATCTGACCTTGGCCAAGTCACTTAACCTGATTTGCCTCACATCCAGGGCCATTCTCCAGTCATCCTGATTCATATCTGGCCTCTGGACCCAGATGACTCCAGAGGATAAAGGGAGTCTGGTAACTTAGCACAGCAACCCCTCACTGAAATACAATTCACTTGCTTATCAAGGTGTCTTTGAGAATAAAGGGCAAATATCAATCATCACTATATAAATGTTACCTCCTTCTTCCTCCACATTCCTCTCCTCTTCCCTCTTCTCCTTATATAATGTCACCTCTAGTATCTCTAGAAAATCATAAAATCTCAGTTTAGAAGGACCTTGAATGAGATCTGGAACAATACAAACCTAACCAAGAATCTTGTCAACATTATCTCCTATATATGGTTATCCAACAACCTCCATTTGAGCCAATTATCTCTCTTTTTTTTTTTTTTTTTGCAAGGCAACCGGGGTTAAGTGTCTTGCCCAAGGCCACACAGCTAGGTAATTATTAAGTGTCTGAGACCAGATTTGAACCCAGGTACTCCTGATTCCAGGGCTGGTGCTTTATCCACTATGCCACCTAGCTGACCTGAACCAATTATCTCAATGAAATTCCTCATCCATTCCTTTAAAAAAAAAAAAAAGAGCCAGTTCAGCCTTTTTTGCCTTATATCAGGTTGTCTGTGACTTGACTATATTTTCAGGAACTTGGGGAAAACTTTGGACTCAGCTTGCTGGAACTTCTTATGTAAATTTCAACAATTTTTGACCCTCCATCTATCTTCCTAACTTTTCTCATTATTTTCTATTTCCTTTCAAGGTACAGAAGATATTTTAAAACCAAATGCTAACAAGTTATAAAGTTAGTTCCAAATGATTTACAACCACACATAGTCTGCCAAGACCAAGAATCAAGAATTTCTTCAAAAACTTTTGGTCTCTCTAAGGAGTCCTCTTAATATAGAAGGAAGGAGGGAAGAAAGTAGGAAGGAAAGATAAGGATATGTCATTGATAAAAATCAGAGGGAAACGTCATCTATTTTAACTTTTATAAAATTTAATCCTTATTTTTCCTTAAATTCTACAAAATAGTACCCCAAAACTTACTAAGATATTTCAGAAGGGAAGTGACTTCCTGGAAATTATCCCAATTGATCCCATTTCTGGGAGCCAATTAATGTCAACCAAAATTAATCAACTTCTAAACTCTGGATGACTGGAGCTGAACAGAGAAGGCAAGAGATAGGAGAGTCAGGAATCAAACATAAGTTTCATTTCAAAGTGAAGGAAACTGCTTGTAAGCCAGGAGCCAAATTAGATAATGGGCTGGGGCCCTGCCCCTAGTGGGGGAACCTGAGGTAGTGTGGAGTATCTCATTACTTATGGTAGTAGCTACATAGTGAACTGTAGCCCTGACAATGAGGGCTAACAGTAACAATATTCATTTAATTCATTATAGAGCTTCATGATAGGAACATGGATGCAGCAGGTACTTGTCCCAACTCAGAACACCTGTACTGGACAAAAAAAATACAATTATTGCTATGCCAAGCTCATGGGGGCAAAGCTTGACTCCTGGTCCAGTTTGTAGAGAAGCTTTGAATGCTTAGCTAAAGAAGTTTGTCCTCTCTTCAATGATGAATAGGTAGTTTGGAAAAGTCACAGTTCATGATGCTGAGTGAGATGAGCAGAACCAGAAAAACACTGTACACTCTAACAGCAACATGGGGGTGATGATCAACCCTGACGGACTTGCTCATCCCTTCAGTGCAACAACCAGGAACAATTCTGAGCTATCTGCAATGGAGAACACCATCTGTATCCAGAGAAAGAATTATGGACTTTGAACAAAGACCAAAGACTATTTACCATCAAATTAGAAAAAAAAAGCATTATATTATTATGTAATTTTACTAACTCTTACTTTGTTTTTCTTTCTTAAGGATATGATTTCGCTGCCATCACATTCAACTGAGATCAATGTATAACATGGAACCAATATTAACACTAACAGAATGCCTTCTGTGGGGAATGGGGGGAGGGAAGCAAGAATGGGGGAAAAATTGTAAAACCCAAAATAAATAAACTCTTTCTTTAAAAAAAAAAAGTCACAGTTCAAGTAAGGTAATTAAAGAAAAGAGTTAGAAAGATTATATGGACATTGATGTGAAGGCTATATCAGGAAGGAGAAAAAATGGAAGGTAGGGGAAGAAAGTCAGCTAAGAGTTGCCTTCCTGATAGTGTGAGTATAGAAGACAGTTTACCAAGTTAACTCATGACTAAGTACTACTACAGACTACAGCTCTGGGCTAAAAAAGAAAATTGGGAGTATAAAACAAATATTTAAATAAAACTGTAATTTAGAAAAGAACAAAAAAACCCTCAGTAAACTATCTTTAGTCATCTTTGTGATCTTGTTTGGGTTTCCTTGACATATGGACTGAAGCAGTTTGCAATTTCCTTCTCATTGTATAGATGAGGAAACTGGATTGATTAAATGACTTATCTAGGGTCATACAGCTAAAAAAATCTGAGGTCAGATTTGAACTCGAGGGAAGATATGTCTTCTTAACTCCAGGTCAGGACTCTACGCACTGAACCATCTTGTTTCTCTTCTAGTATAATAGAGTTCCTTTAAAACTGTCATTGGTGGGCAGCTAGGTGGCACAGTGGATAAAGCACTGGCCCTGGAGTCAGGAGTACCTGGGTTCAAATCTGGGCTCAAACACTTAATAATTACCTAGCTGTGTGACTTTGGGCAAGCCACTTAACCCCATTGCCTTGCAAAACCCACAAAGAAAAATTTTGCCCAAAAGGCAACAAAAATATGCAATACCCTTTGATCCAGCAATACCAGTACTGGGTCTATACCCTGAAGAGATGATGAAAAAGGGTAAAAACATCACTTGTACAAAAATATTCATGGCAGCTGTTTGTGATGGCAAAGAATTGGAAATTAAGTGAATGTCCTTCAGTTGGGGAATGGCTTAATAAACTGTGATATATATATATATATATATATATATATATATATATATATATATATATATATTTATATTTATATGTGATGGAACACTATTGTTCGATTAGAAAACCAGGAGGGATGGGAATTCAGGGAAGGGAAGCCTGGAAGGATTTGCAAGAACAAGCAAGATAAGCAGAACCAGAAGAACATTAACAACAACATAGGAGTGATATTCAACCTTAACAGAGTTGCTCATACCAACAGGGCAACAATCAGGCACATTTTTGGGCTATCTGCGACGGAGTGCCAATTGTATCCTGAGAAAGCATTGTAGAGTTTGAACAAAGACCAAAGACTATTACCTTTAATTAAAAAAAAAAGTTATCTTATGTAATTCTGCTATATATCATACACCTTAAGGATCTGTTTCCTCTCCCATCACATTCAACTTAGATTAATGCATACCATGGAAACAATGTAAAGACTAACAAACTGCCTTCTGTGGGGGGTGAGGGGAGGGAAGCAGGATTAGGGGGAAAAAATTGTAAAATTCTAAATAAATAAAATCTTTCCAAAAAAACCCTCCAAAAATTTTTTTAAAAACTGTCATTAAGATCCTAAAGTATACAAACATGCAAAATCTTGTTTTACATTCAAACTCCTCATAATCTAGCCACTAGCCCCATTCAATCTCTTCACACCTTATTTGGCACTGCCACCCACCCCAATTCCTCCACATTCAATTCAGTAACAGAGGCTTCCTTTCTGTCTTTAAAGACACTATCAGAAGATACTTTATCTCTGGGCTCTGGAATGCTCTTCTCATCTCTTACCTCCTGGCTAAAATCCCATCTCCTACAGAAAACTTTTCCCCAATTCCACTCATTTCCAGTGCCTTCCCTTTCTTAATTATTTCCTATTTATCCTGTATATAGTGTATGTGTATTTATTTGTCTCCTCTATTAAGGCTGGGAGCTCCTTAAGGGCAGAGACTGTCTTTTGCTTGGATTTTGTTTTGGTTTTTTGTAGTATTGTACACCATGCATGGCACACAGTAGGTCTGTAATAAAAGTTTATTGACTAATTGACTAAGTAAACAAGTGATTTTTTTTTCTGGACAGGTGATTTCATTAGTTTAGGTAACTCCCAATGAAGAAACTTGCCATTCTAATACAGCTTGGAAATAGCTTTGCAACCTGAGTTTTGCTTTAGAGGCAGATAAAGGATAAATATTGGAAATAACCCAAGATAAGAAGTCATATTTCCTTGGTTTCCATTGCCACTACAGCACTCATTGGAACTTCAAATCTCTGAACCTCAATTCCCATCTATTAGGGAATGGTTGAACAAGCTGTGGTTATGAACATAATGGAATATTATTGTACTATAAGAAATGACGATTTCAGAAAAAC